>NW_028245295.1:0-145372 GCF_964263255.1 Lissotriton vulgaris
TCTCGGTCCAAAAGAGTTCTACATTTCAGGGGTCTGGGCCCCAATATTTATATACCAATATACTTTGATCTCTTAGGCAGAGAGTGTCAGTGCCCATCCAGAACCAGTTCTGCCTTCTCTGGTGTGACTTCCTGGCAGGAGGTGGAGGCGGCATGGTCAGAGGCAGACAAGGCCCTTTGAGGTGCAATGAAATCTCCTCTCCCTTCCCCAATTGAAGCCCAGGTCTATTCAGCCCTTTCCTGAACCCACTAGACTCGCTGGAGCCACTCATGCACCCCAGCCTGCTATCATCCAAACCCAGACATGCAATTCACATTCCAGTACAGGCACACAGGATGACTGAGCAAGAAAATACCTACTTTCTAAAAGTGGTATTTTCAAACGCAGAATGTAAAAATCACCTTCACTAAAAGATGAACCTTTAGATTCTGAGTTCAGAAATACTAAACTTTATTTTCCTACCTAATTCCCCAGGCCAGTTGTGTTTATAAGATGTTATAAACAAACTCCCCATTCTGTCCTATGTGGAACAGGTAGCTTTGCAATAGCAAAAAACGAAATTGGCCGTCATTCACTATCAGGACATGCCACACACACCAGGGCATGTCCTACCTTTCACATATACTGCACCCGGCCCACAGAGGTACCTTGGGCCTACCTAAGCGGTGGCTGACATGTAAGAAAAGGGAAGGTGAGGGACTAGCAAGGGTGTGCACTGGCCTAGTCGGCATGGCTGTTACAAACGGCACGCAGACTTCGCAATGGCGGTTCTGAGTTACCTTTTCAGGGCTACTCACGTGGGTGGCACAATCAGTGCTGCTGGCCCGCTATTAGCATTTGATTCACAGGCCCTGGCACACTCAGTGCACTTTACTAGGGACTAACAAGTAAATCAAATATCCAATTTACCACAGGAGCACCTGCACTTTACCACTGATCAGCAGTGACAGAAGTGAGCAGAAACACTACGATAGCAAAAACAGAGTCAAAACCGGGAGGTCAGAAAGCAAAAACTCAGGGGAAACATGCCAAAAGATGGCAAGTCTCACACTGACCATCTACCAAATTGAAGTTTTCAAGAAGACTAATCAACAGCTTTCTGCTGCAAAGCCACCACATTGAATTTCTAAGGGAAACATATCTCCTCTTTCCCCACTCCAGTGTCTAGGTCTCACGTCGCTAATCTCAGGAATGTTAGCAATAAACGTCACTTTCTGAGAATTTAACCTTTCCCCTATATTGTATACATGAGCATGCCCGGGGCTTCCAAAATGGAACTCACAGGCCTCCTTCCATCTGGTTCACTCACTCAGACATATACAATGTGTGTAACACACAAACCACATACATACATAAAAACATTCATGCACACATGTGTTTGAGTATCAACATTGGGATCCAAGTTCACCTGTAGCAGTGGAACTTTACACGAGTGGGCCAATAGAGCACCACGGCTGTGACACAGATACCCCCCCCAGTTCTGACTGATAGTACTATCCCTGGAGGAGAGACACAGCTTTGGGAGTTGGAGTGACTATGTTGGAATCTACTGCCATATGACCTGCTTTGTGGTGCTAGGTGCAGTACATCTGCACCCTTAGGCTGGAAGACTCGTTAGCCCACCCTGAGTGCTGCTTTACTCTTTTTTTTAACATCATGACCTAGCATACTTAGTCCGATATGTCAGGTATGTTATTTCCTATTGTGATCCTAATAACGATACTTGTCTCTATATCATCCTACATGTCAGGTCTCACCCCCATCTACAGTTTCCTAAATGCATCTATCCTGCATTTGAATACTGTGCATGACACTTCATCACAATCCCATTTTATAACAGTTGAATTCATATGATAAAGTTTTATACCAGTTGGAAAATGCTAATTGATGTTGTAAATATATATGGCATGTTGGCATCTCTCATAGTGGCATGCTTATTAGCTGATGTGTACTGCCCATTATTCCTCTGTGTTCAGTACTCCTAGCTGTTTTGTGCCCACCTCAATTATATAGCAAGACTCTAGTATTCTTAGTTGCTTCACTCTGTCTCTTTCTCTTCTATGAGGCTGGATCCTGTATATACCAAAAATTTGATAATGAACCAGTCTTAGGATTGTGCTTGTCTGAAAAGTTTCCAGATACTGTTTGATCTGTATTTGTGGTTACCCTCATGTGTTCAAGAAATGCTTTTATTGTAGGAAAGATGGTACTGTCTATATATTTTTTATCCTATGAACAAATAAGTACAAACACAAAAATCTGATGTACCACTTTAAGGGGGTGCTAGTCAGTCCTGAATGGCTAGCTTCAAACTGGACAATACTTTGTGGTAGGCATTAAAGGATCCAGGAATCATTTTTTGGTAGTACCACACTTAATTTTAAGAATTGTGGTGTGTTCTGAGGTGATTTTATACTTTGACAAATGCTGACTCTGTGCTAGGATTTGATGCTCCTTGTTTGAAAGAAAATGGGAGTACAGTTTTTTTGACCATCAGTGAGCATTCATTTAAATTAATCAATCCAACAAGTGTTCCTGAACAAGGTAGATTATATTTTACTAAATAACAATTCTCAACTCAAAGCTAAATATTGTTATTCAACCTCTTCCATCCATTTAGTGAAGACATTAATTTAGTGCTCATTATGATTATCACTCTATAGTTATCCTCTGGGTGAGGAATCTAATCTTAAATTTGTAACTTTCCTATCTTTAATAGGGAAGAGATTACACCTCCTCTGGGATCCTCCATCATATGTGCCCCTCTTAGTGAGTCTACAAATTAAAGACTGGATTCATGAACACTTGTTGAATTGATCAATTTATATGAATGTTCATTGATGGTCAAGAAATTGCACATATCAACAATTTGTTTTGTTATACGCCGATTTGACTGTGATAACCACAATACAGTCCAATTTGTAATTTTATTAATTTAAAAAATAAAGAACGACCTCCAGCCATGATCAATGCCACTCACCTGGCTCTTGTGCACAGAGAGAATGCTAGACCTCCTATCTCTCCTAGGGTGGCGTCTGATCAATGAATTGTAACTGTGAATCAACTGCCGCCCCAGAAGGGAAAGGCTGGTTGGGACAAAATACAAACAGAGAGACACGTGTACCTTCGAGCTCAGTTACGGTCTTCTTGTTGTAGTCGTACGTACGTCTCTTCTCAGTCCTGGAGAAAGTCATCATGATATGGGTGTAATGTAGTGTGCAGTGAGCTGTACTGCAAATACAAGTAGAGCAGTTATTCAACAAATGAGTAGTCATGAAATATTCCCTTCCGCCTTTAATAGTTGGACTAATAGTCACACAATAATGAATCTTTTGCCAAAAAGACAAGCAATAATCAACTGTTACCCTTGGAATTGCAGCACTCCTGGCAGAAGCTATATTGTGTTTTCATATCACACTCTAAGGTCCACCTTGTTTGTTAAACACTATGCACAAGTTGCGCAAGAGTGGGCTTTTGGATTCACAGACTACAGCACAATAAAGGATGGGACATAAGAGCTAATGGGACCTAATACCAAGGCCTTGGTATGCACGTTAAATAATACCCACCATGTCTTAATGTTCAAGAGTTGTCCTGGTTTCTGAGTTTAGCATCATAGATGCATTGAAACATAAACCATTAACTAACCATAAGGATGGTACTTAACCATGCTTTCTCTTATTAGGTGCGGCGTTGCAGGCATGGCGTTCCCTGCATTGCAGGATTTGTAGTGGAGAAGATGTCCGCAGCGTCAGAGATTCATAGAAGAGCAGCAATGCAGAAGAAGTTCTGCTGGGATGTGGAGACGTTCAGGTGAATGGGATCGCTGAAGAGGATCTGTCCTCTTCAATCAGTGGGTAAGCCGAGCACTGCCTCATGGTTTAAGTGCAGTATAAATACAGTTCCCAAATCCTGATGAGTCAGCCCAAATATCCCCATAGTCATGTGCCTATGAGTCAGCCCAAATATTACCAAAGTCATGATAAATCAGCCTAAATGCCCCGGGGGATGTTACTTTTTCAACTTTGGTACCTCACAACTCGCAAGGCTAGGGCCCCAGAGGATACTTACCATGTCAAAAACGTTGTCAAGCCTACAATGCAATGAGTTCCATGAACAGCTACTTGGGCATTGAAACTTGTGTTCGGTCCCGTAAGGCCCTCATACACATGGTACAGGAGGAGTGAGAACACAAGAAGGTCAGGGTCATGATGATTCCACCTGCAAAGAAGGACTGACTGGGTGCTGTTTGTCGGGATGGCATGCATAAAAGAAGTGAACCAGATGGGGGCATTCACCTTGGCAGCTGGTTCCCATGATTGATCAGTCTTTGAAGTAATATAAATGCTCTCTCACTCTTTTGGCATCAAGGATCCATTGAATCTCAAATTCCAGCTGTCCATCGATAGCTAAACGAGGGGGTGGAGGTGTGGGCGGGTCTGGGCACAGTAGGGGTTTAGGAGGGACACATGGAATATTGGATGGACAGATAAGTCATCGGTTAATAGGAGGTCTACAGCTTCAGGTCTGATTATACTGTCCACGGGGAAGTGACCCACATATCGAGGTTGTAACTTACGTGGTCCCTGGAACTGTGGATCTCTTGTGGAGAGCCAAACTTGATTCCACTTTCTTATAGTTAGGGGCTTTGCATACAATATTTAGTCACCTGCTTTGTCATGTCTGCTTTTGCTTGTTGGAGATATTTGAGTACTTCTTATTTTTGCAGGGACAAATTGTTAGGGTTTGTGCACAGCAAAGAGCATGTCCACTCTCATTGCACTAGTGGTCTCTGTAATAGCTCTCTTTAAACATACTACTGAAAGCCTTTCTTGTTATCTCAGCCCCTCCCTAAGACTTCTGTGTATGTTGCTCAATGTATTGACAAGTTTGGACATTGCTGTCTTGTTTGCACATTGGACCTTGCTTTTACCAAGTCTTATTTAGAAAACATTGGACCTTGCTTTTACCAAGGCTTATTTAGAACTCTCCTCCCTAGGCCATGTATTACTTCAATTCATTAGCATAATTACTGAAGCTCTGCACACCTGCTTGTGAGAACCACACCCAGTTCTTCGAACCACACCCAGCTCTTCGAACCACACCCAGCCCTGTCTATAAAAGGCAGCCCCTGAGCCTCACCCAGTGCTTGTGCTCGTCTACCTCCCACTTACCTGAGAACAGATCCTTCGGCGCTGGCACTCCTGCTCTCTCCAGACCTTCATTGATTTCAACGGGCGCGACTTCTGGCTCTTCCCTCTTCTGGTTTCCGGCTACTTCTTGCCTCAGCCCCTCTTCTGTCCACTGCAATCGACCTGCAAAAGAGAAAGCGGTCAAGGTTAGACTGCTCAGTATCCCTTTTCAGCAACAAGTAAGTGCAAAACCTTTTATTACCTAAAAGAACTTTATCAGCGATTTCTGGATTCATGTAAAGACAATTTGGAACAAGATTTCTCCCACGAACTTTGTGGTTCAAACCCTTTGTTACAAGAATACTTTGTGGAACTTTGTGAAATAAACATTGTTTTACATGGAACTTTTTTAAGAATCAAACAGAGGAAACCATTGACAGCGAGGCAAACAGTAAATCAAGGACTTGCACAAATTACCTGCTGTATTTTGATGTAAAAGTACAGTATTTGTTTTATAAAAAGTCTGGAAATGTGTGAAAAGTGAGTTTGCTATTAAGAATTTAGGCTTTAGTTATATTAAGGTGAATGTTAGACGTTGGTAATTCTGATAATGATATTCGTTTGATTTTACATAAGTTTTACAGTCATAGAAAGCACATCCCAGAACAGTAACACATTCCAAACCTGGAAGCTTGAGACCAGGATCCAAGAGGTACTTTTAGAAGAGAATTTCTAATAAGATTAAGGTTTAGTCAGGAACACATTTAGGGATAGGTTGCACTTATCTGTTCTTTGTTTATATTTATAGGCACCAGTTACTACAGAAGTCAGAGAGGGCCGCAGATTTTAGCAGCTCTTCTACAGTGGAAATGCAAGAACGGTGTTGTCTCTCTTTTTTTATTTTATCCACTTCCCCCCTTTCCTTGCGCTTCTGGTTCTTAGTGCACTGCTTTAAAACTAGTGTGCTGGAACAAGCAGTTTCAGGGTGGGGTCGGACTGTCTTCAACCTCCATCAGAACTGAACAGAAACTCAGGTGAGCTGGGCTTTGGCAGAAGCACAAGCCTTTAAAATATTCAGTTCTGTTGGACGATGAATGCCGGGGAAGAAACAGAGGGTATTGACGCCACGGATATGGCGCAGGCCCTAAAAGAGGACTTGGCCATAATGAATCAGTATCTGGCATCTTGCAACATATGCAAGAGGAAATAGAGAAATTAAAGTTGGTCGGTCAAAGCATATACTCTGTTATTAGGTAAAGGGGCCCCTCGGATGAGATCTATGCGGCAGTCATATGGCCGATGTTGGGGTAACACACTAGCCTTCACTGGATCAAAAACGTCTTTAAAGTCAGAATATTCAGGAGGGAGACTTGGTTCGTCTTGTGTAACACTAGCACAGTATATTACTGAGCTCTGTTCTGTACTCAACTCCTGAAACACAAGTTCACTTCAGCCCCAATTCTGAAACATCCTGATCCTGACTTGCCATTTTTTGTCGAAGCGGATGCTTCACAAGTAGCTTTAGGAGGAGTTCTCTCTCAACGAGATGCAGTAGATGGCCAATTACATCCTGTAGCCTTCTATTCCAAAAAGTTATTACCAGCTGAACAAAATTACACTGTGGCTGAAAGAGAACTATTAGCTATCAAAGTAGCCTTTTCTGAATGGAGGCACCATTTAATGGGAGCCAAGTACCCTGTTACCATCTTTACTGACCATAAGAACCTACAGTTCTTTGGATCACTAAAAGCATTAACTCCACGTCAGATGCGCTGGTTGAATTTTTTTAGTACATTTGACTTCGTTATAACCTATAGACCAGGTGCACAACAAATTCAATCTGATGTGTTATCTAGATACAGACATATCTCAGACATGAAACAAGACAAAATAGGAGAACCCATTATTCCTCCCCAAAATTTTTTGGAACCAGTACAACAGAAGGATTTCATCACAGATCTATATAATGCACACATGCAAATGGCACCTCAAGATTGGTTAAAGGATTCACATAACTCAATACAACGAGGTTTATTGTATCATGACAACATGCTGTTAGTGCACACCACAGAATTACAAACACAGGTGATTATTTGGCATCACGCCTCACCATTGGCAGGTCATCCTGGCTGGGTAAAAACCCTGGAAAATGTGTGAAAACACTTTTGGTGGGACAATATGAGTAAGGACATTAAGCAATTTGTCACTACCTGTCCAGTTTGTGCAAGACATAAATCTTCTCATAAGGCCCCTGACGGTTTGTTAATACCAATGCTGTCACCCAAACAACCTTGGCACACTGTGAGTGTAGACGTTATTGTAGGTTTACCACCAGTAAAATCCTTCACAACAGTGTTAGTGATAGTGGATTTTTTGTCTTAAATGGCACATTTAGTACCATTACGGAAATTGCCAACTGCGGCAGAATTTGCTGATATTTTTATAAGAGAAATTGTGTGTTTACATGGTTTGCCAAGTAAAGGGGTGTTAGACCGAGGTAGCCAGTTCAACTCTAGATTTTGGAAAAAAGTATGCGAAAAACTGAAAATAGATGTGGCATTATCCACTGCTTTCCATCCAGAAACAGATGGACAAACTGAGCGACTGAACCAAACCTTACTTCAAACGCAACGTTGTTTATTGGCTGATTATTCTAGTAAATGGTTGGAAGCTCTCCCTGTAGAAGAGTTTGTTTATAATAATACTGAGCATGCAGCTCTACTTTGCTCACCATTCTATTTCATGCAGGGGTATCATTCGAGAGCTATACCCATTTTATTAGAAGATTCCCTGCTGCCTACAGTAACAGATAGACTAACGAGATTAGGTGACATAAAAGACAAGACCAGAAAACATTTGTTAAAGTACAAAGAAAGCATGAAAAGACAAGCAGACAAACACAGATCTGAGGCCCCAATGTATAAAATTGTGACAAAGTATGGCTCTCCACAAAGAATCTAAATATAGAGGGATCCCGAAAGCTGCAATCACGTTTCATTGGACCCTTTAGTATAACTGCCATAGTAAACCCGGTATCAGTAAAATTGGACTTACCATAAGAATACCCAGTACATGCTACATTCCATGTGTCCTTGCTTAAGCCGTACAACCCAATACCCGACCCGAACCACCACCTCCACCCATACCAATTAAGGGAAATCTAGAATATGAAGTGAAAAGCATAAAAGACGCAAAAAGAATTCATGGACGTCTCTTTTATTTAGTAGAATGGAAAGGATATGACGAAACTGAGAATTCATGGGTACCAGCGTCCTATGTACATGCCCCACGGTTGATTAGGAAGTTTTGTCTAAAAAATCCAGGGAAACCCCGTCCAGTAGGAGGGCCTTTGAGGGGGCGACTGTTAAACATACTACTGAAAGCCTTTCTTGTTATCTCAGCCCCTCCCTGAGACTTCTGTGTGTGTTGCTCAATGTATTCACAACTTTGGACATTGCTGTCTTGTTTGCACATTGGACCTTGCTTTTACCAAGGCTTATTTAGAAAACATTGGACCTTGCTTTTACCAAGGCTTATTTAGAACACTCCTCCCTAGGCCATGTGTTACTTCAACTCATTAGCATAATAACTGAAGCTCTGCACACCTGCTTGTGAGACCTTGCTTTTACCAAAGCTTATTTAGAACACTCCTCCCTAGGCCATGTGTTACTTCAACTCATTAGCATAATAACTGAAGCTCTGCACACCTGCTTGTGAGAACCACACCCAGTTCTTCGAACCATACCCAGCTCTTCGAACCACACCCAGCCCTGTCTATAAAAGGCAGCCCCTGAGCCTCACCCAGTGCTTGTGCTCGTCTACCTCCCACTTACCTGAGAACAGATCCTTCGGCGCTGGCGCTCCTGCTCTCTCCAGACCTTCATTGACTTCAACGGGCACAGCTTCTGGCTCTTCCTTCTTCTGGTTTCCGGCTACTTCTTGCCTCAGCCCCTCTTCTGTCCACTGCAATTGACCTGCAAAAGAGAAAGAGGCCAAGGTTAGACTGATCAGTATCCCTTTTCAGCAACAAGTAAGTGCAAAACCTTTTATTACCTGAAAGAACTTTATCGTCGATTTCTGGATTCATGTAAAGACAATTTGGAACAAAATATCTCCCACGAAGTTTGTGTTTCCAACCCTTTGTTACAAGAATACTTTGTGGAACTTTGTGAAATAAACATTGTTTTACATGGAACTTTTTTAAGAATCGAACAGAGGAAACCTTTGACAGCAAGGCAAACAGTAAATCAAGGACTTGCACAAATTACCTGCTGTATTTTGATGTAAAAGTACAGTATTTGTTTTATAAAAAGTCTGGAAATGTGTGAAAAGTCAGTTTGCTATTGAATATTTAGGCTTTAGTTATATTAAGGTGAATGTTAGACGTTGGTAATTCTGATAATGATTTTCGTTTGATTTTACCGAAGTTTTACAGTAATAGAAAGCACATCCCAGAACAGTAACACATTCCAAACCTGGAAGCTTGAGACCAGGATTCCAGAGGTACTTTTAGAAGAGAATTTCTAATAAGATTAAGGTTTAGTCTGGAACACATTTAGGGATAGGTTGCACTTATCTGTTCTTTGTTTATGTTTCATTAGGCACCAGTTTCTACAGAAGTCAGAGAGGGCCGCAGATTTAACAGCTCTTCTACAGTGGAAACGCAAGAACGGTGTTGTCTCTCTTTTTTTATTTTATCCACTTCCCCCTTCCCTTGAGCTTCTGTTTCTTAGTGCACTGTTTTAAAACTAGTATGCTGGAACACACAGTTTCAGGGTGGGGTCGGACTGTCTTCAACCTCCATCAGAACTGAACAGAAACTCAGGTGAGCTGGGCTTTGACTTAAATGCGTTATTAATTCCTAAGTTTGTGGGTGTAAAGCAGAAGAGAGTTGAGTACCAATGTCCAAAGAAGTGCACAGATTGCGCCAAATTTGGGTCATAAATTGTGGGTCTCTGTCTGGTACAATGACTGAGGGGTGTCCATGCAAATCCATTATGTGTTGAACATGCAAAAGGAAGAGGGTCTTGGCAGTTGCTATCTGTTTTAAGGCAACAAAATGCATCATTTTTAAAACAGATCTACGATTACCCATATGGTATTATAAAACCCTGGAAGCACATAAATCAGTGATGAAGTCCTTGCTGATGGTATGCCATGGTTGTGGAGGCACTGGCAATGGACTCAATAAACCTGCAGGAGCAGGTTGAGAAGCTTTATTGTGGGTACATACAGGGCATGTTTAGAAATTATTGTGCACCTCTTTGGACAATCTTGTGCACCAAAACCACTGGTTGCAGTTTGCTAGTGTTTTTTGTGTCCCAGAGTGCACTGCGAATGGAGTGTCACCAGTTTAAGTCTTACTGTTTCAGATTGTTAGTGGGGATATACAATTTAGTGAAGTGGTCAAGCAACCCATCACACATGTAATTGTTCTCTTTGTCCACCCACTTGTCTATGTCTGCTTGTTTAGTGCATTAGTGGACTTTGTCTAGAAATGGGTCTTAGTCGCATAGCTGAATCATGTGTTCCGGAAGTGGGATGTTTTTTGGTAGTGCCTGACTCGTGTCCTGGCCATCATGTCCCCTTGGGATAAAAAATCAGCTGTAGTCTGATGGGCCCTAGTCTGTACATAGACATAAAACTGAACTCACTAAATATCAGTCACTTGAATTGTCTTGTGCCAAAGCTTTCAAAGACCTGAAAACTGAAGGATTTTATGATTTGTATGTATGGTGATGGTGTGTTGTGCTCCGAGTAAGTACTGCTCCTATTCCTGAAATCAGAGTTTAATGGTGAGCAATTTGCGTTTCAGCCACTGTGTAAATCTGCTCGGCAGGCAGCAACTTGTTGGAAAAGTAGGTAATAGAGTGCATGTGTCCTGTAGAAATATTGCATTGTGCTAAGATCCCCCCTACTGCTACCTGCGAGGCATCTGCTGCCACAAAGTATGGTTGTGTTGGAAGAGGGTGTTTCAGGATTGGAGCTGACGTGAATTTCTGTTTCAATGAGCAAAAGACTTGTCCTGTCTCCTGCAACCAAATGAAGAGTACTTTATTTCTCAATGTTTTTGTAATGGGACTTACAATATCACAGAAGTAAGTGTTGAACCTCCTATACAAATTGGCAAAGCCCAAGAAAGTCTGCACCTCTTTAATGGAGGTTGGGTCTGGCTAATCCAGAATTGCCTGGACCTTTTTTGAGTCATTGGTTATGCCTTCAGGTGACAGGATGTAGCCTAGAATCTCTATTTATTTGAGTGTGAAAAATGCCCTTCTCTACCTTGGGAGAGAAGGCATGGTTACAGCGGCAATGAACGACTGTTCGTACATGAGTAATATGATCTGTCATGTCTTGGGACTAAATGAGAATGTCATCAAGTTACATAATGATACATATGTCCAGAAGATCCTGTAGGACCTCATTTAAAAAGAGTTGAAATTATCGGATACTTAAGACAGAAACGCCACTGACCTACTGATAACGTCCAGCGGAGATGATGTTGAGCAGATAGTTTCCCACTTCCCCTTTACACTGCCACACATGGAGCAATGGTGTGTACCTCGCTACCCAATAAGGAGAGTGTCGGGGAAAAGGGAATTAGAGAAAACAATGAAAACTGCTGGGTGAAGGATGCGCGGATTAGGTCCTTTTCTGGGGTATGGCAGACTTCCAGAACCTCCATGAACATTGACCTTTATGAAGTACCCTGTGTGCAAGAGAGGTTAAAGAATTGAGAGAACATATATACAAACAAGCCTTACCCTGTGTGATGTACTCTAATCTATTACAAACAAATACTCACATCCCCCAGCATCCACTAAGGCAACTAGAAGGAAACTGGAAGTAACCAATGACACTGGCCACAAGAAAGGAGGAGTCAGCAGCTCAGCTCAGTATCCAAAGCAATGTCAATAATTTTTCCAGAACACAAATAGAATTAGGCTTGCTGGATACTATTTAATCTGATCAAATTCAAATTCAAATTTAGCTTTATTCAGTTTTCAAATTTTCATACAAAAAAACATAAAAGCACACATTTTACAGTACCATATCACAAATATTGCACAATAGTCATTAAAAATTAAATTAAAATCATGAAAGCAACTTTATAATTTCATATTGTCAATATTATACAATAATTATAAAAATATTTTTTTAAAGAATAGTTAAAAACATGATTTACAGCTGTGTGAATATATAAAAGGTAATACCTGAGTACATATTTCATAGAGGGACCAAATTCATAGTTTCATACTGCCAATGTTATACAATAATTATAAAAGTAATTTGATAAAGAAAAGTTAAAACATGGTTTACAAGTTTGTGAATACTTAGAGGATAGCACCAGAGTACGTATTTCATTTAGGGACCAAGGTCAAAGAGATTTCTTACTTCTGATCATGGATTTAAGGGTTCAAGTGACTTGTCTTACAAAAGTTCTTTGTCTAAAATCTTCAATGCAAAGAGAGCCTGACAACACTGCCTCATATGTCAAATTTCCAAAATTTCCCACAAAAATATTTGAAGAGTAAGAAAATGTTCATAGATGTTTCCTGCATTGAATGGCGCGTTTTAAAAATACAACAATATTTCTTACAAAACATTCATTTTTGAAAAATTGCAATGCAAGATAAGCCGGACGTCATTGCCTCATACCCCAAATTTTCATGATGGGTTTGATCCACCTCATCCTCGGCTCTCGATAAAATTTGCAGAATAGTACTATATGAATTGTTGATTGGGGTGAGACTCCATCGCAAGGACAATTTGGTAACCTTTTAGACCAATCATTTATGGTCGGAATATGTTGAGTCTGAAACGTGTCAGAACAAATCTTACATAGCCTCTCATTACATATATTAGATATGGTTGAATAGTAAGGGTGGAGCGCATCAATTGATTCCTTTGAACCATGGGCTTTGATGCCTCACTGGCAAGTCTATTTGCCTCCATGTGATTCATACATTGTTTTTTAAAAGCCTTTCTAGGAATTAAAGTAATTGAAGAAGGATTGTGATAGTATTCAGGCTGGCCTGAATCAGTCATAAAATCTTTTATGTATTTCAACCCCCTGATCTCTAAGGCGTATTCTAAGTTAAGGCTGTCACTTAACCCTTGCCGACTGAATATCGTTTTTGTCGAAGTCCAGATCCGATGCCACGGTATTACCGGTTGCACCTTTATAATGTCTGTAATAAATGGTAAGACCAACTCTGTGTGGCAAATATATGTTGATGTAGATCGTGGAACAGCCAATAAATACTGTAAAAACGCGTTCTCAACTCTCTGTATATATCGTTTATGTCACAATAGCCCCATATTCCCGCCCCGTAGATAGCCGTGCTAACGCACTTAGCTTCGTAAGTTTTAATCAGCTCTATTGGGGGCATTTTCCTAACTTTTGTGCAAAGTTTACTAGGGCTGTCATTGTTCTCATAAAATGAATTTTCCTAGTTTTAATTGCCTGGGACCACGATACCTTGTGATCGATTAAAATACCTAAATAGGAGTACGTTGTAGTGGTTTCCACTTTTTTGTTCTCTATAAAAATGTCCCTCTGCTTCCTTCCACCCCTCCCACTATTCATTATAATAGTTTTAGTAGTATTTATTTTTAGGTCTAGGTTTTTCATAAAATCATTATAGCTACTGAGCGCACGCTGTAGGCCTATAGGATTTCGGGCCATAATTACTGCATTGTCCGCATAGAGTAGGGCAGGTATTGGACGTTTTTGCAACTGAGATAGGTCCCGACACCCTTCCAGCATGGCTTTCTCCAGGCCATTTGTATATAGTGTAAACAGGAAAGGTGCCAGGACACAACCTTGTCTAACTCCTCTCTCCACTTGGAACGACGTGGTGCTTTCTCCATTGGGCCCATACCATACCGGCTCTCTTGCATTTATGTATAGTTCTCTTATAAAATACATGAAAGGTGCCTAAACGCCCATTGCCTCTAAGATACCCCATAATTTTTCATGGGATACGCAATCAAAAGCGGCGGTGAGGTTGACAAAAGACAGGTACAATTTTCCCTTGCTTGCTTTTGTATACTTCCCCATTAATATCGTTAAATTAAGACCATGTTCTATTGTACCTAGACCCTCCTTAAAACCAAATTGAAGGTCTGAAATTATATTATTGTCCTCGGCCCATTGTTGGAGCTGATTGAGGACTATTCGGCCCACCACTTTGCTTACCGAATCCAGCAGAGAAATCGGGCGGTAACATGCTGAACTCTGCCTGTCTCCTTTTTAGGTTTCGACTTTTGGCGAGGGGCGAAGCCCCTCCCAGTCGAAATCTTTTGTTTTTAGTAGTGAGGTTAGGACAGCCTCTGTTTCCAATTGGCTAGCTCCATAAATGGAGGCTAGCCATTGGGAGACAGAGGCTGTCAATCGCGCTTTCTCTCGAAAACGCGATTCGGGGGCGTTTCTCGGGCTTTTTTTAAGCCCCGCCCCTTTGTCCCGGGCCGCGCTGTGATTGGCTGCCGGCCCGGGACACCCCCGTGACGTCATTCCCCGGGCCGCGCAGTGATTGGCTGGCCGGCCCGGGACCTGACTTGTTTTCCATTTCAAACACTGTGACAATTGAAAAAAGTTTCCTTGTAATTTTACGAGTTTTAAATTCATTAGACGCACTGGGAACCCATTGGGCAGCAGTTGTAAGGAAGAGCAGTCCACAGATGCGATCCATGCCTCTTTGGTAAATCTGAGTATGAGGGCGGGCTACCGGGGCCATTTCTAGCAAAAGGGAAGTCAAATTTGGCCAACACTGGCTCCGTTTGCTAACCCTCCCGGCCAAGCTGCAAACAGCACCCTATAAACACGATGGCATTAATGAATGAATTAATGATTTTTTTTTTTTAAATATATTTTTATTGCAGGAATTAGTAAATCGTTACAGTATCGACCAGCTTTGTATCACAAACAATATCAACAGAACAAGACCCACTGGCCCCCCACCTTCAGACCCGAACACAGCCATCCGGCCCACAACCCTGGGGTCGGGCGGCGAATTGCAGAGGGGGATCAGTTGGATGTTTGAGCTGGTCCGGATGATTCACTGTCCGTCATCTGCTTTTCTAAACAAGCCTATAAACCCAAAAGAAAAGAGAACCCCCACCCATAAAGAACTACTAAGCAAAAGAAAACCCACCCAACCCTCCCACCAGCGCCAGGGAGCCATCTACACAGGATCTGCCTTGGGACCCACGGGGAAAGCAATAGGACCATCAGTTCAAACGTTTACCGGGACTCAGGGCGAGTCGCTTCTTCACTCTCAGAGTCGCTGGGGGCACAATAATCCCTGAGGGCCTGCACTAACGTTTCCCATTCCAACGCGGCCTCCTGCGCCTTCTCATTACGCTGCCTCCAAGCTAGTTGATATCTCAGCGCGCTCTCCCCCGCCGCCCATTTCAAAAGCTCATTGTGCCATCTGCTGCCTGTCGGACCAACCCGTGCCTTCCAGTTCCTGGTCACCTCTCGTTTAGCCAGGAGGAGCCCTAGGTCGATAAATTTACTAGTGATTTTATTTCTGGGGGTATGGGGGAACCAGTGCAGGAGCCCCACCGCCGCATCGAATGATAGGGTTCTCCCCGTCACCTCCTCCAGGGTCGTTTCCACTTCCCGCCAGTAAGATGACAGACTTGGACAGGCCCATAGCATGTGTAGGAGGTCCGCTTCCGGAGCCGGACACCTAGGGCATGCCGCCGAATTCGTGGCAAAATATCGCCTGATTTTCACCGGGGTGAGGTATGCTCTATGGAGAACGTAATAGTGTACCAGCTGAAAACGGGCGTTGCGTGTGCCCTTCCAGGCTCGTCTCACCAACTGGGACCAAGTCGTCTCCGGGATCTCCCTACCAATGTCCTCCTCCCAACGGTTTTTGAGAGTGGTGAGAGGAGCTAACCCTTCGTTAATCAACCTGCCGTAGAGGCAAGTGACCACCTTCACCGTGCCCGCCGACATCATCACGTACTGGCACACCTGAGATAAGGGGGGTTCCTCCTGCCCGCTCTTCCAGTGTGCCTGGATCGCTCTCATAACGGCCGAGTGTAGCAGAAAGTCACCGCGGGGGATCTCGAAGCGGTCAAGAAGATCCTGGAAGGACAAGAGCGCTCCGTCCTCGTATAGATCCCCGACCAGCTGTAGGCCGGCATCCTCCCAGGCCGCCAAGCGTGACCAATCCCCTCCGTGGGGGAGGGCCGTCAACATCCCCAACGGTATTTCAGGTGCATATGGGATCCTCAGTTGGCCCCGGGCGTGGGCCCGGTTCCAACACAGGCGGATGGTCCGCTCCTCCATCGACAAGTCTCGAAGGGCCAATCGCTGGCGCAGCGCTATAAAGGATAGAACATGCCTGGCCATGCCTGTTCCCCTTCCGTCTTCCGGACCCCGGAATTCCCTGGCGACCTCTTGGGTGAAGGTCTGGAGCTGCGCCGCCAGATAATACTTTTCAAAGTCCGGCACCGCGAGCCCCCCTTCGTCCTTTGGCCTCATCAGGGTTTTGAGGGCCACCCGCCGGCGGCCCGATCCCCAGAGGAATCCGACCACCATGGAGTGTAACAGTCGAAACGTGGCCGGTGGGACCCAAATCGGTAGAGTCCGGAAGTAGTATAATAACCGGGGAAGCGCCACCATTTTAAGCAGGGCGATCCGACCCGCCACCGAAAGCGGCAGCGTGGCCCAGAAGGCCATGCAGCCCCGGAGTGCCCGAATGCTGCGGGCCACGTTCCCATCTAGTAGGTCAGGGTGTTCGTGATAAACAAATACCCCGAGGTACTTAAAGCAGTCGGGTTCCCACCTAATCTCCCTACTTAGGGCAGGGGCAGGAGTACCCCTGCGTATCGGAAAAAGACAGGTCTTGGGCCAATTCACACGGAGACCCGAGACCTCCCCGAACTCTGTGAGCGCCGCCGCCGCTCCACGTAAAGCGTCGAGCGGGTCCTCCAGGAAAAGCAACAGGTCGTCCGCATATAGTGAAACATAATGCGGGCCCGCAGGCGTCCACAAGCCCGTATAATGGGCTCCCGATCGAAGGTGCAGCGCGAGTGGCTCCACCGCCAGCGCAAAGAGAAGTGGGGACAATGAACACCCCTGCCGCGTGCCTCGTTCCACCGGATACCGCGAGGAAATCAGTGGTCCCGCCCGGACCCTGGCCGATGCAGAGGTATATAAAACCGTGGTCCATCTGATAAAGCCCTTCCCGAGGCCGAATCTCCGCAGCACAGCGCAGAGGTAGTCCCACTCCAGGCTATCAAAAGCCTTCTCTAAGTCCACCGACAGAACGACCGGGGACGGGGCATCCACAAGCGGTTCCCCTAGCAAACGGAACAACCTGCGGATATTCATGGTCGTGTTCCGCCGTGGGATGAAACCAGCTTGGTCTACATGCACCAGAGAACTCATGTGTCCCAGCAGCCTCGAGGCCAAGATGCTGCTCAGTATTTTATAGTCCACCGTCAGCATCGATAGGGGACGGTAGGACCCCGGGTCGGACGAGTCTCGGCCTGGTTTAAGGAGAGGAACCACCAACGCCTCACACATCGAGCTCGGGAGGCGCCCCAGCCTCATCGCCTCCCTGTAGACCACCAATAGTCGAGGGGCTAGGAGGTCAGCGTAAGCTGCATAAAACTCCACCGGCAGGCCATCAAGGCCCGGGGTCTTGTTTCTCGCCATCCGTTTAATGGCCCCGCGGATCTCCCCCAGCTCGATGTCAGATCCCAGGGCTTTCGCCACTTCCTGCTCCACCGTGCGGAGCTCCAGTGGACGTAAATAATCCTCAAGCCGGTCAGGGTCTCGTGCGGAGCGACTACGGTATAAACATTCGTAATAATGCCGGAAGCAGCTAAGAATCTCCGGTTGGGTGTGTACCTCGGTGCCATCTGTCTG
This sequence comes from Lissotriton vulgaris, assembly GCF_964263255.1. NCBI lineage: Eukaryota > Metazoa > Chordata > Amphibia > Caudata > Salamandridae > Lissotriton > Lissotriton vulgaris. Next base: position 18,025 of record NW_028245295.1, read on the forward strand.
TCGCATACTTGTCGTCGATTGGGATTGGCGCGTAGGGTTTGCCAACCACGCCAACAACGCGCTCGATCTGTCTCCTTCTGCGATGGAGCGGACCGTGTAGGCCTTGTAGTCAAAACAGCGGAGCCGTTCGACCTCAGCCGCCACCTTTTCCCTCGCCTCCGCCGTTTGTATTTGCAATTCCGGGTGTCCGGGGCGCCGAAGTTCAAGCTCGCGGAGTTTCCGATCCGCTGCATCTAAGTCAGCTAGGATAACACGCCTCATGCCCACCTTCTTAGAAATACAGTAACCCCTCACCACCACCTTAAAAGCATCCCACTCTAACGCTCTGGTACTCGCGGTGCCGCCGTTGGATGCAAAGAATTCCAACACCTTGTCCCCCAGGTCCGCCCTGAAAGCACTGTCCTCAAGGGTCTCGGGTTGCAGCTTCCAGGTGGGCACCGCCGGCCTCCCGGGGAACCAGCGAAGGTCCAGCAGGAGGGGGTTATGGTCCGAAATGGTCCTGGATAAATACTCGGATCTGACCGCCGCCGAGACCAGTTCGGGCGATCCAAGAAAGCCATCTAGTCTGACGTGTAACTCATGAAGGCTCGAGAAATACGAATAATCCCGAGCTGCGGGGTGATGTGCCCTCCAGATGTCCGTCAAACCCCAGCGAGTCTGCCAATCCTGACGACCCTTAGCTGTGCGACGAACCGGAGAGTCGGGAAGCGGTGGATGCGAGCGATCAATGTCTACGTCCACTACGGAATTGAAGTCTCCGCCAAGCAGGAGGGGCCCGGAGAAGAAGTGGGCCAACGAGCCCGATAACCTGGAAAGGAAGGCAGTCTGGTCCATATTAGGAACGTACACACAACAAACGTTCAAGTCCCTCCCTCCCAGAGTTCCCGAGATGGCCACATAACGCCCCTCTGGATCTATCACTGTTCTCGTGACCTGGAAGGGGACCCCCGCCCTGATCCATATTAGCGCCCCTCTGGCATAAGCGGAGTACGAGGTGGAGAAGACCTGCCCCCGCCATCTACGCTGTAGCGCCGCCCCTTCCGCCTTGTTCAGATGGGTTTCCTGCAGCAGCGCCATTTGCACTCCCCTACGCACTAAATAAGCGTGGACCTTGTGGCGCCTGGACATAGTATGAAGCCCCCTTACGTTCCAAGTGACACATTTCAAGTTAGCAACATCAGCCATTGTCCCATAACGTTATCGCACAGTCTCCCCATCCGGGTCCCCACAAAGAAAAGACAACAGTCCTCCCAGCACTGATGGCGGCCATTTTCCCCAACCAAAACCAAACCACCCAAGAACAAACCAAACCCTCACCCACCCCCCCCCAGAACAGGACCCAAACTATACCATCTAGATCCCATCCAAACCTCGCCTTCCATCAACCCAATAACCCCTACTAATCCCACGGTCGCCACCGTGGGAAGGCCTTAAGGGCCAGGTGCGGGCCGGGCGGAGGCAGTGGGCCTTCGACGCCTAGGCCACCAGGACTATAGCAAGCCCTAAACAGTGTCGCCAACCTCTCCCGGGGCAGAAACAGGGTCACCCCTCCCTCCCTCTTTGTCAGCAGCTCATGGACGGCAACCGCCTCCCCCCTGCCGGGCCCCCACCCAAAATAAGGCAGCACACCCCGTTACCCTTGTCCATCCAAGAGGTCCTCCACCGATTTCGGTGTGATCACCGGTGTATGGGCGCTATCAGTCACTGAGTCCTCCGAGTCCGATGGTGCCACCTCTTCGCCCAGGGTTTCCTCCTCCTCGACGGCTTCATCCCGTGCACCCGACAACTCCGACAACACTTCCAGCACCCCCCTCCGCTCCGACGACGTCTCTGCAGTGGAGGGCCCTCCCGTGCGGCCGCGGCGATTCCTGATCCTCCTGGATCGCCGTCTCTGTTCCGGCTCATCTGCCTGTTGGGATGAGGAGCCGAAGCCATCTTTCCCTGACCTGTAAAGCTCGAGCCAGGCACAGACATCCTCCGGGGCGTCGAAGAACTGAGTTTTGTCGTCGACTATAATGCGGAGCCTCGCAGGGTAGAGGAGCGAGTACTGGATGCCCTCGCTCCTGAGCTCGCGCTTGACCGCCAGGAAGGAGAAGCGCTTGCGTTGAGTCTCGTAGGTGTAATCCGGAAAGATGTTCACCTGACTGTTCGCTACTTTGAATGGACCATTATGCCTGGCGGCGTTGAGGATCAAATCCCTGTCCCGAAAATGCAATAATCGCGCCACCACCGGCCTCGGGGTGCGTCCTTGTTGCAGCGGCCGCGCCGGAACTCTGTGGGCACGCTCCAGAGTGTAGAAGGAGGATAGCCCCTCCGGGGCCACCGTGTCGCGGAGCCAGGTCTCCAAGTATGTCACCATGTCGCCATCCTCGATTTTTTCCGGGAGGCCCACTACACGAATGTTGTTCCGCCTGTTGCGGCCTTCCGCATCCTCCGCCCTCTGCTCCAGGGTCGCAATTCGGGACAGGGCGTCCTTCATCGTCGCAGCCAAGGTTCGCTGCGCCGGCTCCAAGGTTTTCACCGAGCCCTCCACTTCTTTGACCCGGTCCGAAAGTTTGCCATGGTCCGCCCTGAGGAGACCTAGGCTCGTCGCCACCTGGGCAATGTCCTGCTGGAGGGCCGATCTCGTGGTCGTTATCGCTTCCAGGACGCGGTCGAACTGCCGTTGCATCGACGCGCCACCAGAACTCTGTGGGTCCCCAAGCTCTTCTTTGTCCTGGGCTTCCGAGTCCGAGGCGGTCGGGGTAGGCCCCTTGGCACCTCTAGGTTTCCCCATGTCGCCGGGGGCACTCCGTGAAGGTCCTGGAGTAGGTGTCTCCGGGCGTAGACGTCGACCAAGACTCTCCCGGCTACTGGTCCTCAGATCGCGTATGGGAGACCTCCGTCTCCAAGGCCTGTGGAGACTTCTCCGCTTCGACTCACGCCACTGCCACGGTGTCCGAGGGCACCGATGAGGGGGCGGAGATAACCGTCGCCGTGCCGGGCAGGCCCGCTCACCCGTTAGAGATCCAGGGCGAGGGTTTCCAACTCCACCGGACGATGTGTAGCGCCAAGGTGTCGCGCCTCCCATGGAAGTGGGCTGGCCGGGAGGACGCAGCTAGGTGCGGAGTCGCGAGACGGGCCACCGCCTGGATCGCAGGGCTTCCGCTCCCGGGGTCCCCTACAACGTGGGCATCCGCCCGGCCATCCAACCGAGTGCAAACTCGTCGTGAGAAATCCGATCCAATAGACAGCCAGTGCAGAGAGCAGTCGGGAATGGCGAGGTCGGGCGCCTGTCGCTGCCTGCGACGCTCTTCCAAGTCAGTGGGTCCGACCAGGGGGACAAAGAAGTCCGGGCGCCATGTTGGGTCACACTCCGCGACTCCGCAAACTTCGGTTGCACTCCGGAACAACCCCCGTCCGAGCCCCACCAAGGGTCCCGGCAGGTCTTCGTCGGTCCGCTCAATTGAATGCGGGGTCTGGGGTGCCCCGCAGCCTCCGATTTACAGGATAAATCCGGGCTCAGTCCCGGAGCCGAGCTCTCAGGCGACCATCGCCATCGGCGCCCAAGCCACGCCCCCCCGAATGAATTAATGATGCCCAGCCTACAACAAGCTTACCACGCAGCGCTGGGCTCTGCAACAGATGGTGGCATCGCTATGTATGCATTAAAGGGGATATGCGCTGATACATGCACTGATTTTCCCACAAACTCTGGGCGCACCGCAGTAAATTAATATTTAAAATAAATCTTAATAAATTTATCTGACAGATGCAGGGTGGGAGATACCCCTCACTTTCCTGAGTCCTGGCGTGGATGTAACTCTGTGGCCACGCCAAGGGCTCCATTCTCGTGAGAGGGCCAGCTCGGGTCTCTAAATCAACCCATCAAACCATCGGGTCTCTAAATCAACCCATCAACCCCCAGGGTGTGGATTTTAGCACCAACCGACAGAGCATCACAGAGGCGGCCACTCAGCGCTTCGAGTTTTACAGAGATCTCTAGCTGCTAAAACCGCTCGCTGCTCCATCCACTGAAAGCCAAAGTGTTGAAAACGTAGAGCACAATCTAGGGGTCATTTTATGTGAAAGATGAAATATAAAGGCAAGTAACAGTGATATTATGACTGGCACCGTTAGCATCGCGACTGTCAAACGGCGGCCCATCCTCCCCGGGCCCAGCAGCAGCCGCAGCGGCACCGGTGAGAGGTGAATGCGTCTCCCGGCGCTATTGTCATGAGGATGTCTGGTTCCAGATCTTCTCACCCAACTCAAGGCACGGACACTAAATGAGTGTCCTTTTCACAAACAAAGAAGGGGGGTGGGGTTGAAAAGTTTCATTTTCTTCTCATTGTTATTGTTTAACGGGCAGTTTTATTCTTTTTTTATTTTCTCTCCTTTAATATTATTTACCCCTTCTGCCAACAATGAAAAAAAAATCCATCCGCTTCTGTTACAAATGAAACTCCTCTCCCGAGTGACATCCTTTACTGGATAACCATGAACTGTCACCGCTTTATGCCCAATTCCTTTTAATTAACGATGCATGCATGTTTCAGAGGCCCAGCAAAGTATGATCATGACTAGCGGTGCGTTTTAAAAACTGAATCGCTAGGAGAAATAAGCACTCGGGATAAATGTTTTAATGCATTTTTATTATTGTTGGTAAGGGTTTTCCATACAACATACTTTGTTGTGTTGTTATACGGTGCCTTTGGGCAAACGGTAGTTGTATTTTTAATGCTTTTTGTACGTAAGATGAATCCTCCCTTTCCTATTCTGTAAATACATGAATAATTTATATGTTGAATGGCTACCGGTCTGCATGTGAAAATGGTGTCGTAGTCATAGGAAGCACTGCCATCTCGAGCACCGAAACGCACATTAAGTATTCCGTTGTTGCTCTTATTCTGTGGAGTGGACAGGGGCGCATTTATTCGAGAAGCTCCCGTTTGACGGGGTAAATAATGATGAATGCACCTTCCTTGCTTATTGGATGCTATGTTGATCATTTTTGTATAGGGGTTTGTGCCAGCATACGTTCGCTTCAAAGCGCTTAGACGGGAACCGGGGGTGGGAGGGGGACGGATGGAAAGTTGGAATAGCTAGTTATTGACTACTGCGTTGGTGTAAAGAAAAACTCGACTTATTTAGATTACATTTGAAGACCAGTTGTGTCTTGGAGAGGTCTTGAAAACGAGTCAGAAAGTGGTTGTTTGGATTAAACCGGTCGGCGTTAATCAGTGCCGTCGATATTTATTGTCAAATAGGTATAATCGACAGCAGGCTGCAGTCTTTTTCTTGCACACTGTAGTTTCATATAGAGCTGTCATGTTGAAAGTAGGATATACTTACGTTTCTGTAAGCCACCTAACACCTTTTGAAAAGAAGAAAGCACTGCCATTCTGCAGTATAGTGATCTGCATAAACTCTTGAGCAGGGTACTGAGCCCAACCCTTTTGAGGCAACTTCTGCCCACTTTAAAGTGCATAATTAGCAACTGGACTGTATAGCGCTGTCATAAACTGGGAAAACAATCTACAGGCCCTCCTCAAATCAAGGTCAGATCACTAGCAGAATGTAATTTAATGAAAAAATGTCTTTTTTTTTTTTACTTTCTTTAGAGGGGGTGGGGTTGTCAGCCTTGCAGACTCACTGTGGCTTATTCGAAAGGGGGATGACGGAGGGGGGGTTTCATCATTAGAGGGAGGCGGGCCCAGTCTGAAGAGATGGCAGAGAGGGGCTGTTTATGTAACACTGAGACATCCCTGACACCAATCACAGTATCTGCTTAGCTGGCTGGTGAGGCTGTTGAAGATCCACTCCTATGTCAGGAAGGCCTGACATGCAACTACGTCCTCTGCACACGCCAACGTTGGAGCCAGCTACCTGTCAAGCATTATCTCCGTTTCTCCACAGGCAGTCCATTTCTAGTCTCACCCTCTTATTTGTTTCGGACATCGTTCGGACGTGGCTGAGCATGCCTCCCAATGTGGTGCTAATGGTATCCGAGCAAAATCCTTTGGGACATGGAAAAGATGTCTTGCGTCATACGGAATGGAAGTTTGTGCGAGAGCACGCTGTGTCCCATTGATTCTTCCATTGCTTGCCTGTCCGTGTCAGGTGTGCCTGCTGCATTGTTAGTGACTGCAGAGGCTATTGGCAATGTAAATGACAATGCCATTTATTTATCTGTTTTCAAAACCAACACATAAATAAAAATGCTGTCATTTACAATGCCAATTGCTCTAACTTTTCCAAAGGCGAAACCATTGCATTGTAAATGCTTGTTTAAAAATTGGTACCATAATGGATTCTGACCATGTTTCCAAAAGTCCAATTGTACAGTAGGCGGTCAATACTCGTCTTAACAGTGGACCCCATAATTCTGTTACATTTAAAGATGTCAACCAGTACTCTGTCTGGTCCCGGAGCCTTTTCCCCCTTGCTTGCTTTTAAAGCAGATTGTACTTCTTCTAATGTGACAGTTAGTTCTATTGGAAAGGGTCAGGGTGCAAGACTGGAATTTAAGACGCTTGCAGCAACATCAACCTCCTGCCTTACTTGTTGGAATACTGAAAAATGTTCAACCCAATGACCTTTGTCAATGGCAATTTCTATAGTTGGGGTAGTCTCTGTTGTCAGAAAAGGGGATTTGACCACGTGCCAAAAGGCAGTACTGTCCTTATTAATACTTGCCTTATGCAGGTCGGCCCAGGTATTATTCTTTAATTCTAATTTACGTATTTTTATTGCCTGATTATATGCCTTCCTAAACTGGTTTATTTCAGTGCTGTCCCTTTCCTTTTTGTGTAAGCCATTTTTAATTCTGTGTATGCTTTTGTGCACTTACTATTGATCCACCCTTTATTTTTTCTGTTCCCCTTTTTTATTTCAACTTTCATTGTATTCCTGATTGTTTCTGTTATTTGCGCACATGACTCCAGTACTTCAGCATGAGATGTGGGTTTATTCAAACACTTCATTATTGACTCCAAGCTTTTCTCGACCACTGTCTTAGTGATATTATGTGGTTCTACTTTATCCCATTTTAGGGAGTACCCATTTATTTGATTGATTACCAGGTTTGGGCCGCGTATATCCTCCTAATATGGGGGCTATGAGTTTTTGATGGGAGTGATATGGTCACACTCAGGGCCAAATGGCCACTTATTGAGTTCCTATGCGTTTTATAACTCAATAAGCGAGAAGCGAATCTAACAGAAATTAAAATAAAGTCAACAATCAAACTCAGACCTCTCCCATTGAAGGTCTGGGTAAAGGGAATTGGTGGTGAGCTTGCAAAACTCATGTCCAGAAAAAATAATATTTCATTTAGAGCTTTCCCATAGGTTTTGTTCGGGAAGTGGGACAAGTTAGAGCTATCTTCATCCATAAGTCCGCATATTACAATTAATTGTTATCCGAACATGGAGCAGTATTAAAATCCACCTCATACAAATCAAACATTCTCTATGTTACCATTCTGAATTTCCTGTAAAGAATTTATGAGCTGTTTCAATATGTCGGTCAGGTGGTCCTTTTGTGCATTATTATAAAAATTAATCAGGACAATGGAGTTTTATTTATCCATATTCAGAATCACAAGTTGATAGTTCGGCTCTGAGATAGTGAAGAATATTTTGTCTATATTCAGCAAATTTGAGACATTTATACTCAACCCTCCCTTTGGACACCCATGTGTAGATGGTATGGCTGGTGTGTGATAGGTCTTATAGCCCTCAATATGTATTTCATTCAGAGACCACGTCTCTTGTAAGCAAAATATGTTAAATTTCTTCACAAAATCATGGAAAAGGTGATTAGTTGATATGGATCGTAATCTCGCTATATTCCAAAATAAAATCATAATACTGTTCCCATTATCTCTCAGTTTGTTTTGTGTGTCACTATTTGAGTCAGTAGGTGAGATGTTATCTGAACTCCTATCCTTAAATGTTGCTAGGCCTATCTCCGGTTGGATGTTTGGCAAATCAACAGAACCTGAGAAGTTATCCTCAAGAGTGTCAGCCTGTTTTTGTTGCCTATCTTACTTTTCCAGGAGGAACAAATTCATAGTTGGATCATTGATGTCTGCTCATGTAGGTTTTTGGTCAGTGACTTAATAGCAATAGCTTTAGGTGTCTGATTCAGTCAATTTATCTCATCTATGGAGGGGAGTAATGCGAAACGATTTGTCACTGGTACATTGTATGTATACTGGGTCTTGTCTCAAAACCATTACTATTACCACCTCTCTCTAACGCAAGGGGAGGTTGGTATAAATAACCGAGGGGTAGTATATTTATCCACCTCGTGATTGTAGTGTTATTCCCTGACTTCCATAGAATATTCTCCATTAGCTAGGGTATTTGGAACATCAGCAACACACAGTCACCTGATAGAGTTTTCCAATCTTTACCAACCCATTTAGTCCTACGGGGCATCTTAAACTGCATAAAGAGTGGTTCAGTGAAACCAACCCTTGAGCTTAACCAATAGAGATCCTTATTTCTTAGGGTTTCCCAAGTTTCACCCTCATCAACCCTTAGCCTAGGTACGTTTGCAAGTACTACTGTGTAAGGTGTGGCTGCAGGGGGTAAATCTAAGAAAGATGGTTCACTAAAAGTGGTTTTGCTATTCTCGGCGCAATAGGTTGGTAACAAGGGATCTGGTTGGGACGGTGTTATTGTGTGGGTGGCCTCTTGTTTCCCTTATTGTGAAGAACTTGTGGAGTTTGGCCAGATGTAGTAAGTAAGGAATTACCTGCTGCTGGCAGGGAATCTGATTGATAAGATTTAGTAGTTTTAGCGCCTGACTAATTCCCTATCATAATTAATCTGATTTTGATCATTCCGCAAGTATGACCTCCTGCATGATTCAAATTCACCATAACCGTCTAGCCTATGATCACTAGGTGTACATCGAACAGATTTCCCCTTTTCAGGTTTACCTCTATCTTATCTACTCTTTCCTCTAGTTTGGCTAATGTGTCTCTCAGAAAGAGGTGTCGCTTTTGGACTAACGCTGTTAGATTCTTTAACTCATTGTCCAGATTGTTGGTTTTTACCTTACTATCTTTCTGTGTTATACTTTTCACTGTAGCTTTTTTTACTCCAGGTACTTTTTTACCATTTCTCACAGATTTGACCATGGTTGTCGCGATGTGCTAAGTAGTTGGTGTACCCCCGCTCTTCCGATACCTAGGACCTCTTATCTGTATGTGTCGTTTTTTTTGCCGCTTATGAGGGGGTTGTGTAAACGAATCATGATCAGTAAGTATTATTTGGTCTGTCGTAAATTGAATAAAATGCCTCGGCTCCGCAGCACTCCTGACATTACTTTCGGCCGGGTAGCGGCCATTTTGGGCGTGTCAGCGGTCCAGTTGTTGCACTCCTCTCCCCAGCACTGGCCACCCCCTATTTAAATGTGTCTGTGCCGTACGCGCAGCGGGCGCGCCGATGGCACACCGAAGGCGTGCCTAAGGTAGGCCCGTCTGCACCCGTCAGCGCCAAGGCAGGGCACAGGGCACGCCATGCTGCCGGATTTGATTCCATCTATCATACAGGCTCGTCCATTCAATATTCCAGCACTGTACTGAGATCCTTAAGAGGCCCGCTTTGCCCTTCCTATCATACTAACACTGCAGGACCCTAGAATGTCTCGCCCTGTCTGGACTGCGGCTTTATACCATCTATTCAGCTCCCTTCGGCCACTCGGAGGGCCGAGCCCCCTCATCAGGCAAGCTTCAAAGCATGCCTCATCAATTCTCAATCACTGAGGCGTCATCATGCTGACATTGCCGATCTGGTGCTGGACAATGAACTAGACCTCCTATTTATCATGGAGACCTGGCTGGACACACTCTCTACTCCCGTTGTTGCTCTGGCCACCCCCTCGGGGTACAAAATCCATCAGACTGACCGCCCAATTGGGAGAGGGGGTGGCCTGGCTATCATGTACAGAGAGCACTGGGTTCTTCAGTGGGATGCCCCCACTATTTCTGTTAGTCCTGTTAGAGATGAAGAGTGGCTCCCCGAGTGACCCAGTCCCCATAAAACATCTTAAACTCGTGGCTAACACCTTGTCAACTCCTCTGACTGACCTCTTGAACCTTTCACTTACGCAGGGCATAGTGCCCCAGAGATGGAAAAAAGCAGTGGTGAAGGCCTTATTGAAAAAGCCAGGAATGGACTCATCCAACTTGACCAACTTTAGGCCAATTTCACTTCTGCCTGGATTTTCAAAAATTGCAGAGAAGCTGGTTAACCATCAGCTCTCTCACCATCTTGAGTCTAACCACCTGCTAGGAGACTCCCAGACTGGTTTCCGTCCCGGCCATGGAACAGACACTGCCTTGCTGGCAGTAGTGGAGGAGGCAAGGAGCACTCTAGATACAGGAGGGTCAGTGGCAGTGATCCTCCTGGACTTGAGTGCTGCCTTTGACACTGTGAGTCACCAAGTGCTCCTCCAACGTCTGTCAGAGGTAGGTGTCTCAGGGACGGCCCTGAAATGGTTGGGATCTTTTCTCTCTGACCGTTTCTACCAAGTCTGGGAGGGGTCAGAGCAATCTGCCCTAATCCCTCTTCAATGTGGAGTCCCGCAGGGCTCATCGCTGAGCCCTACTCTATTTAATATATATATGACTCCACTTGAAAGAGTGGTCGCCCCCTCGGGGGTGAAGATCATCAGCTATGCTGATGATACTCAGCTGGTGGTCGGCCTCACTCAGCTGGCGGAACAACCTGAGGTTTTACACGACTGCCTCGCCAATGTTTATCGTTGGATGTCTATCTCTGCCTTAAAGCTCAATGGAGGTAAAACCGAGCTGATGCTCCTGGGCAATCCCAGTCCCTCCATTATTGCGACCTGTTGGCCCCGGTCTCTTGGTGACCCACCATCCCCCAAGAAGGAGATCAAGTCCTTGGGAGTATGGCTGGAAGAAGATCTGTCCTTCAGGACTCATGCCAGGAAGACCGCAGGGGTTTGCTTTGGCTTACTGAAATCAGCCCGAAAGGTGCTACCTTTGCTTCCTGATCCAGCAAGGAAGCTGTTGATACGTGGCCTAATTCTATCGAGGCTCGATTATGGGAATGCCCTGTTTCTCGGTGCCCCCGAAGCGACCTTCAAAACCCTCCAACAGGTGCAAAACGCAGCTGCGAGAATCCTTATGGATGTTCCCAGAAGGCAGTCTGCTGCTCCTGCCCTCAGAGCGCTTCACTGGCTCCCCGTGAAGGAGCGGGTGAAATTTAAAGCGCTATGTATTGCCCATAAAATTTTACATGGCAAAGGCCCCCCTATCCTTGCTAATATGGCCCGTCCCTATAAACCCCCACGTCTGCTGCGCTCGGACCAAAAACACCTTTTGCAGTCAGCCAGAGTAAGAAAAGCTCGTTCTGGGGGCAGGCGTTTCTCGGTGCAGGTGGCGTCTCTTTGGAACTCTCTGCCCCTCAGGATTCGCTCAGAGCCCAAGATCCTACCATTTAGGAAACTTCTTAAGACCCACTTGTTTCCACAGTAGTGATTAGCTGAGTCTCCCCTTCTGGTCTGTTGCGCCGGGACGCCCCTGGGTAAGCTGAGCGCATTATAAATTTCATATTATTATTATTATTTGGGATGGTTGTGAGGCCTTGGATTTTAACCTCCAACTCTCCTCCCATTTCACATTGGGTGGCTCCTTAATATACCGCCCACCGGGCTCAGCGGGCGTATTTCTGGATGCATGTGGTGACGCCGTTGCAGATAGAGTCTTAAGGTTTTCCAACTATCTCCTCTTGGGGGATCTCAATTTACATCTCGACTCCGGGGAGTCGACCCATTCCGCTGTCTTTATGGATAATCTCCAGTTGGCAATGCTCTCCCAACGGGTGACGGATCCGACCCATAAGGGGGGTCATATCTTGGACCCTATCTGCTCCAACTTCCCGTTGCAAGTCAGCAAGCCACGCCCGTTCACCTGGTCTGATCACTTCCCGATATTCTTTTCGTGGCTAGCTCTGCACCAGCGCCGATTAGCTCCGGGCCATCACCCCCCCACAGCCAGGAAGTTAGATGTTGCCCATCTTGGCGGTCATCTGGCGGCCTCACGCCCTACCCTCCTGGGCGCTCTTCAGGACAATGTTACCTCATTTTCAAGTTGGATTGGCAGTGCAGTCACGACCCTTTCGCCACCGGGTCCCTGTAAACTCGGAAGAGAGTCCCCCTCCAAGCCTTGGTTTACCTTGGAGCTGAAGGCTCTCAAGCGTGCCTGCAAGGTCTTGGAGAGAGCTTGGCAGGCTAGCAGCTAGTGTCCTATCGCCAAACAGGCACTCAGAGCCAAACAGAAAATATACTACCTAGCCATTGCTTCGGCAAAAAGCAAACATTTTGCCACCCGCATCGATTGGGCGAATAACAATGCTAAAGAAATCTTCGCCATTGTGCAGAGTTTCGTCACCCCCCATGCCCAGGAGGTGGTGGTTCCCACCTCCGACAATTGGTGCAACACCTTGTCCAAACATTTTAGGGTGAAAATTTGTGATATCCAAGACTCTTTCCCGAAAAACCCTAATCCGACCCTGACCACTCGGCTGAGTGTACCGGAGAGGGATCCGGGCTATTCCTTCTCGATGTTTTGTCCTATAGACCCCTTGGTCTCTCGCAGAATCCTTGGAGCACTGAAATAGGGCTCCCCGAAGGACCCCTGCGCTGCCAGGTTGCTGGCCGAACTGGCCGAACTGGCCGACACAATCAACCCAGAAGTCAATATCCTGATTAACCAGTCGCTTCGTGAGGCATGTGTCCCGCTCTCTTGGAAGCAGGCACTTTTACTCCCTTTGCTCAAGAAGCATACCCTTGATCCGGCGCTTCTGGCCAATTATCGACCTATTTCTCTCCTGCCTAGTTTGGCTAAGGTATGCGAAAAGGCAGTCACCTTGCAGCTTACCAACTATGTGGAGAAGGCGGGTCTGCTTCAACCATGTGCAATCGGGGTTCCGTGCCTCTTATAGCACAGAGTCAGCACTGATGGAGGTGGCGGAAGCAATTCGTGACTGTTTGGATGCCGGCGGGAGAGCAGCTCTGGTGATGCTGGATCTCTCGGCGGCATTCGACATGGTTCCCCACTCTCTCCTTCTCGAGCGGCTCACTGCCATCGGTATTGCTGGCACTGCTTGGAGTTGGCTCAGATCCTTTCTGGAGGACAGGTCACAACAGGTCTGGCTGCCGCCATGCGCCTCAGAGACCACTCCTCTTTCCACTGGGTTCCTGCCAGGGTTCCTGCCTTAGCCCCTTTTTGTTCAATATCTACGTGACCCCCCTGGTTTACCTGGCGGAGTCATTGGGGGCGAAGGTGATGGCATATGTGGATGACACGCAGTTACTGTTTACCTGGAAAAGGGGTGAGGACTCGGTCAGCTCTGTGCAGCGGTGTCTCTCGTCAGTGTTTTATTAGCTGTCCAATGTACAGCTTAAGTGCAATGAAGAGAAATCGGAGGCGCTCTTGTTTGGCCGGTTCTCTGCGGACTTTAGAGTCACCCTCTGGCCATCTGAATTTCCGTCCCCCCAGTCAGACAAGGGTCTAGCAAAAAATCTGGGGGTCTGGTTTGAGGAGGACCTCAATTTCGCGACTCATGTTAAGAAACTCACAGGGACCTAATTTGGCATCTTAAAAACACTGCAAAAATTTCTCCCTCTCCTGCCAGTCGGTGCCAAAGAAACGGTTGTCCGGGCGCTTATTCTTTCCCGGCTCGCCTATGCTAATGCTCTCCTGGTGGGATGTCCGGGGTATCTTACCAGGAAGCTGAAGGTAGTCCAAAATGCGGCAGCGAGACTCTTACTGGGACTTTCTCCCAGGCAGAGTGTGCGGGCTCACCTCCACCACTTACACTGGCTCCCAGTCGAATCTCATCTTAAATTTAAAATGTTGTCCATTGTCCAACGGGCTCTGTATGGGCTGGGCCCATTTTACCTTCAGAAGCACTTTGCCTTCTACATGCCCCCTAGGCAACTGCGGTCGTCTGATCAATTTCTTATACAGGCCCCCCGGTTCAAACGCCACCGGCTGGGCGGCTGTTCCTTCACCCGCAAAGCTGGCTTAGCCTGGAATGAGCTCCCTCTTGCCCTCAGGATGGTCTCAGACCCGGCAGTTTTTAAGAAGAAATTGAAAACACTGCTGTTCTGATGCCTTTTCCTCCTGACGTTCTGATTCTTCAGCAGGTATTGTGGTGGGTTTTTCTTGGTAGCTGCACCGGGATACTTTGAGTAGCTGTGCGCTCTATAAAACTAGTATAACATAACATAATATAACAACCATTTTGTGATGCAATGTCATATGAGCCCTGGTGTAAACCCTCCCCGGGAGAGGTTACCGCCTCTATATATATTTTTGGGGCCCTTCTCTCGTTTCCACCTTGCCTGACACTAATGACACTCCAACCGTAACAATGACTACTTATAACAACAGAAATCATTTTGGAATAGAACAATACCTCAACAGCCTTGATTCGTTAGCACTCTCAATGAGTTTGTTACAGTGTCCATCTAGTCAGTCCACAGTACCGCAGGGCCAAGAGAGTAGGCCCAGACCAGCCTCTTACGGCCACTGACGGGCTACGGAAGCCAGGGCAGGTTTTTAAAATACCGCTCGTCGCAGTGGCAGCGTCAGCAAGCACCGAGGTTGCAAGGGGTCCTAGGATTTGTAGTTGGTCAGTGGCCGTTTCCTTCACGGCTTTGGAATTGGATGTTGGATGTTGGCCGTCTCCCTCACAGCACCCAGGTTGCAATGTTGAAGCGCTATATCAGTCTAATGTGTCCCTCAGCCACTGCGTCTGCTCAGCTGATGCTGGAAGTTAAACCTTATAAGCCTCGATTTATGAGAGGGCATAAGATTATGGAAGGGAGCACTCATGCTGACATTCTCTCCCGCTCCAATCTGCGGGTCTTCCTGTGCCAGAATAGATACGTTGCTGTGTGATTTGGGCAGAAGAAGGGAGAGCAAACTGTTCTCGGGTTGGGCCCCCGATTTAACTTGTACTTTCACAAGTGGAATCCACCAGGAAATGAAACAAACAGGAAGGCAGGTCAGAGGACTCCAAAAGAAGCTGGAACGACAAGCACCGAGCAGCGGACTAGACAGACTATATCTTGCCTCCCCGCATCAGCTGACCTACGTTGCAATTTCCTGTGTATACCCCAATGAATGCTAGGTAATGTAGTTCGCTAACCTCGTGCTTCCCAGTCACACAGTGATAGCCAAAGACGGGAAGTATGTGCTCATATGTACCCCGATGTCTCGCCATGGTCATGGCAGCACCCCCCACAAAGACTGCCATCCCACAGGCGACCTGGCTTTGAAGGGAACCACTCATGAAAATGTCTAAGCAGGTATGGACAATGGAGGTTTCAAATAGGCTCCCAGGAATGCTCCTCTGGGCCGTAACCCTCAAAGGCAACCAGGTAGAGAACTCGGTTCCTCACGAGCATGGAGTATAAAATATGCCTCAACTCATATTCTTCAGTCCCCTCCACCTCCACGGGGAGTGGTCTGTCAGGCAATCGGATTTGGGGCAGACAGGGATGAAATAGTGATACACGAAAGACAGGATGGATCCGCCACGTAGATGGCAGGCTCAACCACATGGCTGCAGGGTTCACTACTTTAGTGATGGAATAGGGGCCTATATATTTTGGTTTTAGCTTATCGACCCCTTTCAAATGTAGATGTTTGGTCGGTGCACAGTTAAAATATCGATTCCTAATTATCGACCTACATTAATATCTAGTTGAAAATATCGAAGGTGAAGAATATCGAGGTCAAGAATATCGTTGGACAGAATATCGACCCTAAGGTAAGTAATGTCGATTTTTTTTATATCGATGTAAGTAATATAGATGTTAGTAGTATCGATATCAATTATATCGATGTTACTAATTTCGATGATACTAATATCGATATTTGTTTCTTGTTTTGTATTTTATTATGTATTTTATATGTATGTGTTATATGTTTTTTTAAAGTATTTTATTTGTTTTAAATTATATGTGTATTATTTTTTGTATATTAAAAATTTTATTTTTAATTTAATTTTATATTTTAGTACTGGAGCGGGTTGTGGGTTCATAGGGGAATAGGGTGGGAATGAATTTAATTATAGTAAATTAATTATTAATATTTTGTAATTGTAAATTAATTTGAATTCATTTTTGCGTTTAAGTTCTGTAGCGGGTTGTGGGTTTATAGGGGAATTGGGTGGGAAGTCATTTAATTGTAATTAAGTAATTTTTTTTTTGGTATTGACAATTATTTTATTTCTAATTAATTATAAATTGGTAATTAATTATTTTAATTGCTAATTAAGATTTTTTAATTGGTAATTAAGGTTTGTAATTGGTAATTACATTTTTTAATTGGCAATTCATTTTTTAATTGGTAATTAAGGTTTGTAATTGGTAATTACATTTGTTAATTGGCAATTAATTTTTTTAATTGGTAATTAAGTTTTTACAATTGGTAATTGATATTTTTAATTGTTAATTACTTTTTATTAATTGGAAATTTATTGTATTGGTAATTAATTTTTCATAAAAAATGTTTTTTATTTAAAAATAAATTCATTGTTTACCATTTTTTTATTGTTAATCAATTTTTAATTATCAATATGTTTTTTGTTTTGAAAAATATTTTAGTGTTCAATATTTATTATTTGGTAGTTTATATTTAATAATTATTATTTATTGGTATTTATTGTTAATTTATTGTTAATTAATTATTCAATTGTAATTATGTTTTTAGTAATTATTAATGGGTATTTTCAAATGATGTAGAGTTATTTACAAATTAAAATTTTAATTATTTTATTTAAACAATTATTTATAAGTATGTTATATTTAACTTCTACGCTATCCAATGCTTTCACTACTGTTGCACTCTCTGGAGTGGGAATAGTAATTTTTACCCCTACGCTATCCAACGCTTTCCCTACTGTTGCACTCCCTGGAGTAGGAATAGTAATTTTTACACCTACGCTATCCAACGCTTTCCCTACTGTTGCACTCTCTGGAGTGGGAATATTAATTTTTACCCCTACGCTATCCAACGCTTTCCCTACTGTTGCACTCTCTGGAGTGGGAATAGTAATTTTTACCCCTACGCTATCCAACGCTTTCCTTACTGTTGCACTCTCTGGAGTTGGAACAGTAATTTTTACCCCTACGCTATCCAATGTTTTCCCTACTGTTGCACTCTCTGGAGTTGGAATAGTAATTTTTACCCCTATGCTATCCAACGCTTTCCCTACTGTTGCACTTTTTGGAGTTGGAATAGTAATTTTTACCCCTACGCTATCCAACTTTTTCCCGACTGTTGCTCTCTCTGGAGTTGGAATAGTAATTTTTACCCAAAGCTATCCAACGCTCTCCCTAATGTTGTACTCTCTGAAGTGGGAATAGTAATTTTTACCTCTACGCTATCCAACGCTTTACCTACTGTTGCACTCTCTGGAGTTGGAATAGTAATTTTTACCCCTACTCTATCCAATTCTTTCCCTACTGTTGCACTCTATGGAGTTGTAATCGTAATTGTTACCCCTACGCTATCCAACGTTTTACCTACTGTTGCACTCTCTGGAGTTGGAATAGTAATTTTTACTCCTACGCTATCCAACGCTTTCCCTACTGTTGCACTCTCTGGAGTTGGAATAGTAATTTTTACCCCTACGCTATCCAACGCTTTCCCTACTGTTGCACTTTTTGGCGTTGGAATGGTAACTTTTACCCCTACGTTATCCAACGCTTTCCCAACTGTTGCACTTTTTGTAGTTGGAATAGTAATTTTTACCCCTACGCTAACCAATGTTTTCCCTACTGTTGCACTCTCTGGAGTTGGAATAGTAATTATCACCTCTACGCTATACAACGGTTTCTCTACTGTTGCGCTCTCTGGAGTGGGAATGGTAATTTTAAGTTCTATGCTATCCAACATTTTTATTACTGTATTTTTTTTACTTATGGATTTTTAATAGTTTTTTCATTTATTTAGCTATTTAAATTTTTTTGTATAAATTTAGATAATGTAGTATATAATTAATTTTAAAAATATTAAAGGTATATTTAATTTTTTCAATTTATTAAACGTAATTCTTTACTGTTTATTTATGTTTTGTTTTATGTTTGTAAATGTTTTTGTAATTTATAATATGTTTTATCAATTTATAAATTATTAAAATAACTATTACAACTTATTGTTAAGTACGTATATATTATATATTTTCTGTATACATTTAATTAATGTATTATTATTATATATGTATTATTTATTAATTTTAAACATTATTAGATACATTTAACTATATTCATTTTATTTATTAGTGTTATTCACTTTATTTTACATTTATATTTTTACAGAAAAAAACCCGATATTTTTAACATCGATATTTTTATACTTACCATGTTGTAGATAGGATGTCGATATTCTTGCCTTCGATATTTCTGCATCGATATCCCTGTAGATCGATATTTTCTAGGTTTTTGACAGTGATCCATTTGGTCATCAACCACACCTTATCCCCTACCTAGTACTCGGGTTCCTTCGAGCGCTTTCTATCAGCATAACGTTTTTCATCTGACTGTGCCTTAGACAGTTGTGTCTTGGCTTCTTGAAGCATTGCACACAGATGTGCATGATGTTCTCATCTCAGAAGTTGAGCCATTCAAATGGTAGCATGTTTGGATGACATCCATTCTGGCAAAAGAAAGGGGAACTGCCCAAAGAAGAATGTTCGGCATTGTTGTATGCAAACACAGCCATCTAGAGCAAGGTGCCCCACTCTTCCTTTTGCTGAAGCAAAAAGCACTGCAGGTATTGTTCAAGGGTCTGGTTTAACCGCTCTGTTTTGCCATCCGTTTGAGGATGGTAGCTTGTAGAAAGCCGGGCATCGGTCTTTATTGCGGTGTACAAAGCCTTCCAGAAACGAGAAGTAAACTGAGTCTCATGAAATGACCCATCTTTTTCAGATGATCCACAATCACGGCATGGCTTTAGCTGGGTGGCATCTCTACTTTAAAGTCCATCGAGACTGTATGCCAGGGAGAAGGGGGAACAGGAATAGATCAGAGCTGTGCCATATGTTTGCTGTGGCTGGTTGTCTCCTGAGCACAGACAGCATAACATTTTACATACTGCCTGTCATCTTGACGTAGGTTCGGCCACCAGAAATGACATGTGGTCAGCGTAATGGTTTTTTGGGCACCTAAATGTCACCCTATGGTAGAGTCATGCATCCAGGATCAAACTTGGGTTTGCAAGGCTTCAGTTGGAAGAAAAAGAGCTTGTGAGTGAAACAGCAAGTCATCCATTTTAGTCCAAAGGGTCGGCTCTGTCTGAATCCATGCTTGCTGATCAAATAAGCCTACTTGAGCTTTTACATCTTCAAAGAAAGTGGCAGAGGTAATCACTGCTTGTTCTGAGCTGGGGAAACCCGCGTGTTGAAGGATTACAGGTGGTTTAGCTTCTTCTTCTTCGGAGGGCAGATGGACCCTAGAGAGGGCGTCTACCTTGCCAGTCTGTGGACCTGGATGATATTTTATCACAGAATTATAATCCAAAAAGAAAAGAATCCATCTCAATTGTCGTGGTGTAAGGGCCCGGGCTATTTTAAGGAACAACAGATTCCAGTGATCGGTTTAGATTTCAATGGTATGGGTGGCTCCTACCAACTAGTGCCTCCACTCCTCACAGGCTCTCTTGATCGCCAGCAGCTCTTTATCTGTAATGCTATAATTACATTTGTTGGGAGTACGTTTTTGGAGTAATATGCCACTGTGTGCAATTGTCCCCTGTCAGGGTGTTGTTGTGATAGATCCCCCCCTAAAGCATATTGAGAGGCGTCGGTCTCTAAGCCGGATGGCAACATCACATCTGGATGTTGCAGGATAGGGGCCTGTGTAATTCTTGTTTTCAATTCTTGAAAGGCGGTTTGTGCTTCTGCTCCCCAAAATAAACATGCTCCCTTCTGCAGGTAATGGGTTGCACTAGTCATGAAAAATCCTTAATGAACCTCTTATAAAAAGTTGCAAACCCCAGGAAGCTCTGCACCCCTTTCACTGTCAAGGGCGATTTCCACTCAGTGATGGCCAGAACTTTCCTGTCATCCATTTTTAGCCCCTTTTAGTTAACCCCTTCACTGCGGCATCTATTCTGCCGCAGTGCTAAGGGGACGGGGCGGAAGAGCGGCGGGCGCATGCTGGTGACGGAACGCTCCGTCACCAGCATCGGTTGCGCTGTGCTTACGACGGAGCGGTTCTGTCGTGGCCCCGCCCGCTCAATAGAACGCCCAGCGCAGGCGCGGAATTCACGCAGCGCAGGCGCGTCGGGCGGGCCATGACGGAACCACTCCATCATCAGCACAGCGCCACCGCAGCTGATGACGGAGCGGCTCCGTCATCAGCAGGGGAGGGGTTAATCACATATCCCAAGAACTCAATTTCGGGCACATAAAACAGGCATTTCTCCAATTTAGCAAAGAGTGAATTCTTCTGTAAACTATCTAGCACAGCTCTCACATGTCCGATGTGTTCCTCAATGTCGGTGGAGTAGATCAGTATGTCATCTATATAAACAATACAGAAGACATTGAGATATCCTCGTAATACTTTGTCCATGAAGTACTGGAAGGTGGCGGGGGCATTACAAAACCCAAAAGGCATCACTTGGTATTCTTAAAGTCTGAATTTGGTCTGAAAGGCTGTCTTCCATGCATCGCCTTGTCTTACTCTTGCCAAGTGGTATGCCCCACAGAGATCTAATTTGGAAAATATTCGTGGCCTCTTCAGCTGGTCCTGCAATACCGGAATGAGAGTCAGCAGGTAGCGATTCCTCACCGTGACCCAGTTGATGGCTCTGTAATCAATACAGGTCTGGCGATCCCCCTCCTTCTTGGGGATGAAGAAAAGAGATGAACAGGCAGGTGAGGAGGAAGAATGAATGAATCCAGATTGGAGATTCTCCCCTATATATTCCTTCAGGTGTTGTGTTTCTGGCTCAGTGAGTGCATACACTCAACTGCATGGGATGGCGGCTCCAGGAGACAGGTCTATCCTGCAATGATATTCTCGATGAGGGGGTAGCTTACTTGCTTGTTGCTTGTTGAACACCGCACGGTATTGTTCGTACTCCGACAGAACATACACAACAGAACAAATCAAGGGTATTCCGCATCCTGCTGCAAGGTAGCTTGATTGCGTTACTTGACCCTTCAGTAGGCTTGCTTCTTTGCTCCTACTATGGTCACGGCAAAACAAAGAGTCCATGGTAACTGAGCGAGTGGACCATCGAACGTAGGGGTCATGCAAGGTCAGCCATGTCATGCCCATAATAAAGGGAAAATGGGGGGCATAAATCGAGTCAAACTGGATATGTTCAAAGTGTTCTTCCCTGAATTGCATAACAAGAGGCTGTGTGTGCTATCTCACAGAGCCCAAAGTCAAGCCTGCCCCATCTACCACCTTCACTGGTTCTGGGGAGCTATTTCTTACACAAGGCGTGCTTAAGTTTGATCCATGAAGTTGCCCGTAGCTCCGGAATCAGGTAAAGCAGGCACTCTTTGGTGAAGTTCTGGATCCAACCACAGAGTGACAACCACATTTATATAGGCTGCCGACGTCTGGACTTTATTGTCCACAACTGGAGAGATCTAGAGGTGTAAGTCGCTCAAACAAGGGTTCTCTGTCTTGCTCGGGCTCTTCAGTTTTATGACGTCTCCCACTCGCTCCAGTCTCGCTGCGGGACTGCTTGTGTTTGTGCCACTGCTCTTTTTTCTGCAGTCCTCTTCCGAGGTTAAGGGACCATGAATACCATTATTCTGCATGGGCTCCACTCCCTCAACAGGGCGTGAAGCCTCCTCCACCACTTGTTTAGAACAATGTATATAATAACATGGTTCTTACCTCCCCTTATCGCCCTTCCTTTCTAAAAGGCGATGATCCAACTGCACAGTGAGCGTGATCAACTCATCACAGGACTGGGGCATGTGCACCACTTGGGCTAGAACACCCTCCAGCTCGCCCAGCAAACCCTGATAAAACACGGAGGTTCTCTTATCTGGTGGCCATTCTGTCTCAATCACCAGCCGATTAACAGTTGTTATGTAGGTTAGGAGATCATGTGTGCCTTGCTTCATGGTTATCAGTTCCCTGTCTTGGGTAAGGAGATGGGATCTCCTGTCGAAGAGTTTCCGCATTTCTTCGCAGAATGCTGAGAAATCATATAACACTGGAGTGTCCTTTTCAATCAAGGGAATAGACCAGCTTGCTGCATTCCCCCCTAGATACGACATCACAAATGCAGGCTTGGCTTGATCATCATGGGATACAGCATGTTTACATTGAAAGTGTAATAAACACTTGTTCAGAAGATGACAAATTTCTTTGGGTCCCCAAAGAAATGTTCAGGTGCGGCCAATAGTAGTTGAGGCTGTTGGATAACGTTGATAGGTGCATTGTCACTGTCATGGTGCAAGGAAGTGTGGTTAGCAGACCAAAAGCCTGAGACAGGAGCACTCCAATTAGGAGCCTGAGAGGGAAGATATTCAGAAAAGCCATCTTCCGCAAGTGAGGAAGTGGGCTGGGTCCACCCCTTAATATAGGGCCCTCTGCTACTCTTCGTTTTCCCTGGTCTTGCGAGCCCAGCTACTTCCCTGCACATGGTCCCTAACTCTTTGTGCAGATCCTGGTTTTCTGCTCGGAATCCTTGGACCTTTATCTGTAAGGTAGTCAGGTGAGATTTTGCTGCTGCTAGAGTGGCTTTAGGCCCCACCAGTGACTTCCAACACTTCATTTGTGGCATGGGCAAGTGAGCACGATCACCCTGGCTGCAACCTGGGGAACGTTTGTTCCTCGAGAAGCAGCTAAATCTCCTCAAAATGACAATTTAGAGTTATAAACCTTCTCAAATGGGCTGTTCGGATTGGTTTTTTGTGCGCGGAGTTCTTTTTTTAAAAACTTTTTTTTCCAACAGGAAGGAAGTGCCCCAGAGTCTCCAACTTCCTGTCCATATCCAGCAGGGTCCTCCCAGTGCTTTGCTCATCTTCTGGTCACTTTTCATTTGGATTTGGAGCTGGAAGATTCACTATCCTTGTCTGCTACATATATATAATTGGATTTAAGGACTTTGTATTTGAGATTTTGCAACTAAGTTAAAAAAACTGTTGTATAAGGGTATTGTTTGTTTGATAGACGGAATGCACCCTTTGTCTTTGTATTTGATTTTGAAAGTCTATTGTGGTGGGTGGCTAGCAGTTTCAGTAGATTTCCTAGTTACTTTTTTCATGTCATTTTTCTTCTTTTATAAAGGAAAAATATTGCACAGTTCACTACATTTTCTCAATGTTTTTGTAATAAATGTGTACTATTCATTGAATTCACTATATGGCCTAGTCTGTCAATGGGCATTCTAGCCAGAAGGCTCAGTACTAACCATGGTTGCATGAAACAACTGTTTCTGTGATGTCAGTTGAATTGAAACTTCATTTTGGCCATGGATAGCATTGGATTAAATTACAAAATCTGTTGTTTTGGGGTAATTTAATTTTTTTTCTGTAAACAGTGTATAGGTGTAGTAATATATTTGATGCCTTTGGAGGATGTGTGTTGTACAGTTTTTTAGCCGCTTAATTTTAATTTTTGGCTTTGCTGAATTAATGCTGTTTGAGTGTGTTTGACATGGGCCACCATTTGTCTTTGTTCCCTATGCCAGGTGGCCAGCGGCCATTTTGTATAGTCAGTAACCATAGGCCAGCATGTGGACTTTATATTCCGTGCCTCCTGCTTGCTGTTTGACCATGTGGCTGGCAGTCATTTTGTGTAGCCAGCAGTGTGCTTTTGCAATAGGAATATGTCCTTTGTCGTGACCATGCCTCCTTGGTGGTTGTTGTGACCTTGTATCCATTTTGTGTAGGCAGCCATTGTGCTTTTGCCATAGGACTGCATGTGTTCTCTGTTGTGTCCATGCCTCAGTGCTAGTTGTTGTGACTATGTGGCCATTTTGTATAGGCAGCCAGTGTGCTTTTATAGGCCTGCATATCTTCTTCGTTGTTGCAATGCCTCCTAGCTGGTTGTTGTTGTTGTGATGATGTGACTGGTGGCCATTTTGTGTAGGCAGCCAGTGTGCTTTTGACATAGGCCTGTTGTGGTCATGCATCCTGCTTGTTGTTTGACAATGTGACTGGTCGTCATTTTGTGTTTTAGGTTGGAGGCCTAGTAGTTCAATGCTCATACTAAATGTACTGTATGAACAGTGTTTTATACATTATTATATACTTATTTTGCATTTTTTATCTGCACCACTCATTGCCTCCCAAATCCCAGTGGGGTTTTACTTCTCATGGTAGTCTCCTTTTGCTAGTATATCACCAATTATATTTTTTTATTTGTATTTTTATGATAATTTTTTCACAAACCTTTTCTATTTAATTGTAATTTTTCCTAATTTTCATGTAATTGTTTGTTAATTTGGTAAATTAATTTTTGAAAGATTTTTCACCATTTAAAAAAAAAATTGTCAATACATGAAAAAATTTTTAGTGTCTTTTGTTTTAGATTTTTTTCAAATGTAAAATTCTTGGAAAATTTTTTGATTATTTTTTAAAACTTTTTTCCCATTTTCCTAACATCTGGCATCAACCCCATGCCTGCTATAGGCACACAGCCGCACAACAGCATAATTTTCTAAGGATTATTCCATGTCACCTGCACCTCACTGAGTGTCACATCCCAACTTGATGCACATAAAGCAAACAGTTACATCTGTATGTTGCTCTTTCTTATCCTTCCTGAGTGTACATGAAATGTTATGTTTGCGTTGTTTCATGAATGGATACACTGTATTAATTATTTATAGCTTAAGTACCAAACCACACTAAATTATATTGTTTGTTTATACTACTAATTCAACTGCAACAATGTGATGTTTCCTTGATGTTCTTCTTCCTTGTTTGTTTTTTGGTGCACAAGGGAAGAGACATCACCCACAGTACTGCCAGAAAGAAGCCCTGTGCACGACTTGACACGTGACCACACAACAAGGACATCTCTTCAGCTTGTAAAGCTAAGTGCCACAGCCACCTGGCAGCTTCAAGATGGCCCCAAAGAAAGCTGATGCTATGAAAGTGGCCAATGAGGAGAAGAAGAAGCTGATTTCTGTCACTTGTATGCCAACCAGAACTTTTTTTCGGCAAACTTGTGCCTGCAACACCGGCTTCCACAGAGCAAACTGAGAGCAACACTCCCTCATCACTATCCCCACCCCAACCTAGGCCCAGGCCCATATGAGCACAGAGGCAGCCACTCTAATCACGGCAACACTGACAAAGGGGGAACAGCGTTTACAACGCAACTTTCACCACGCACTACCTTTACCACGCAACTTTTACAACGCAATTCGTTATAACGACCTGCGCTGGGGGCGCTGTAGGATAGGGAATGGTTTAATTTACTATCCAAAACCTTCTCTACTATCCACGGGGACTGGAGTTGGAATGGTAAATTAAACTATTCACTATCCAGCGCCCCCCAACGCAAGTCGTTGTAACGACTTGCGTTGTAAAAGTTGCGTGGTAAAGGCATGCGTTGTAAAAGCATGCGTAGTAACGACATACATCCCTGACAAAGCAGTGATGTTGAAGTGGAGCTATCTCTTTTGGAAAGTAGAAACCATTTGTTAGTGGTAACTCAGCTAAGTGAAGAGCAACAGCAGCATCTAACAATAGTCGCCCATTTTGAAGTAGGAACGCTTCACGAGTTTGAGCTTCATGCTGAGGAAGTAGAAAAAGCCCCTCTTTCAGACGATCAATTGTCTACCAGAACTCCTGTTAGAAAAAGGAGAGGTACGGGTACTCCACCATCTTCTCCAAGCCCCTCTTCTGAAGATCAACATTCCACTTTGATGCCGCCTGAGTCTGAGACAAGCCAGGTGTGGTTAGTGAAAATGAAGGTTCCTAAAAGACTAGAGGTTTGGATGAAGAAAAGGAGGATGACGATGAGCTATTCATCATGGATGTTAGCCCAGCCACAGTAGAGATTCCCGTTACCCCAGCACACCCTGCTCAGAGGGATGTGACACATATATCTCCATCATCAGCTTCCATATTTACAAGGTCCCGGAAGCAACCTACATCCACAACCACCTCGATAGTAGGCACTGCAGAGAGGCAAATGTCAAAATGCCCACCTACTGCCACTTCTACTGACATTGGCAGTGACACCAGTGTCAGAAAGTGGACCTCGCAGTTTGGAACTTCTTCAGGGTTAGCAATAATGAGCCAAACATTGCCATATGCTCTATTTGTGGAGCAAGTGTTAATCGGGGGTAAGCTAGGTATTAACTATGGTACTAGAGGCCAAACAACCCATTTGAGAAAACACCACATAATCTGCTGGGAGGAGCACCTTAGCAGCCAAAAAACTGCAAGTGGTGTTGGTGAAGGGGGTGAGAGCAGGGAATTCAATACGATCAAAGTGGAAGGTGAAGTTGTAGAAGAGGGTGACACAAATCAGTCCAGTCCCTAGCAGTGCAGTAGTATCGCCCACATCAGCAACATCACAATGGCACAAGATTCAGGTTGGGAAACCCAGCGAAGAGCATACAGGGGCTGCCACGCTGAGACGCCCATTGAGCCTACCACCTTCTGTTCTCAAGAAGTCACCTGCATCAGTGGCAACAGAAAAGAAAAGAATCAAGGTTACTATTCCTGACATGTTTATGCAGGAGGGGCAGTACGAACGCAACTACCCAACGGCAGGTTTGTATAACACAAAGCTGGCTACAATTTCAGTGCTGGACCTCCTACCGTTTTTCTTTTGTGGAAGGAGTAGGTTTTCTAGAATTTATGGCAGCAATTTGCCTGAAATGGAAGGTTCCCAATCAGACCTATTTTGCCAGAGTCACTGTTCCAGCGCTACATCACAATGTGCTGGAATTGGTTGAACACGCTTTGCAGCACAGTGCTGTTCACACTATCAACAGACATGTGGACCAGCTGTCAAGCTACTGATTACATGTGCATCACTGCACACTGGTTCTTTTTTGTGGGGGTTATAGAAAGGATATGAACAGGTGTTGATACTGCTGACATTTTTAATGGTGCTCAGAAGCATGCAATAGTAGCCATGTTCACCATGGAGAAATCACATACTGCTGCAAACATCTTGGATGACTTTAAAAACAAGGTCTTTGAATGGCTGTGACCAAGAGGACTTAAAATTGGATTTGTTGCCAAGAACCATGGCAGTAATATAGTTAAGGCCATGGCGGCTCTTTCAGGGTCCTGTCATTGGCGCACTGCATCAGCATCACAGGACTTTCTCTGAAAAGAAGACATAGTCAGCAACTTACTGTCCACTGGTAAAAGAAACAGCACTCATTTCAGCCATTCTTTTAAAATTCAGAAGCACTTGAAGATTATTCACCGTAATAATAGAATGGCAGTTAAAGCACTCATACAGGAGGTGCCAAAACATTGGAATAATAATATTAATAATAATAATGATATTAATAATAATAATAATCCACATTTGTAAAGTGCACAATCACCCGTAAGGGTCTCTAGGCGCTGGGGGCCGTCAGGAAGATTAAGCAAGCTATTGCCCAGAGTCACATGGTGCTGGGTTAATCTGCCGCCGGTGCCGGGGATCGAACCGGGTTCCCAGTGATAGAGCGAGCTTTAGAAATATTTTATTCAAGCTTGTGATGTCATACTCTCATAAATTGAATTAATATATTAATAAGTGTTTGCATGATTTGTTTGATTAATCCAACCTAGATTAAGTTTGCACCACACATGAACACGCGGGAAACTAATTATATGTGCTTATGTGCATTTGCAAGTCTGTTTTTGTAACACATTATTAATATTGTCCTGTTTATTATGTCTGTCCTATTGTCTTTGTCACCATTAACATGCAGCTGATCATTCATGGCATGTGCTTTTATATGTGCTTATATGTGAGTCTTATGTTGTGTATTGTCTGTCTGTGTGTCATTTAATTATCTTTTTATTCTTTCAGAAACATAAAGCTGGACTACATGGAGAATGGTGGTTATTTTATGTGCTGCTTTAAATGTTTGCTTCTGCTAAATGTTTTTTATTAGTGGGTTAATTAATAATTAATAAGGGACTGGGTGGTACACAAGGGTTTGCTTTACTTGAATTAATCACTCTTTTGTGTTTGTTTAAATAATAGCTCGAGTGTGAGCTGAGGCCTAGTTCTTGCTTGGAGAAAGTTGGTCGGCCTGAATTGAGCAGAAGCTGAGCCAAGCTGCACGGTGAAAGAAAAAAAAAACATTGCAAGAGGTCAATGAACTTGCTTCTCTGGCTCAGAACTTTATTAAAGAAAAGACTTTTAAATGGAGTTTATTCCATGGACTGCTCTGGCTGATCCTATTCAAGGTCGAGGAAGTGACAAGCGTGAATCTGCCGAGCTCTGGTGGAAGTGGATTGGCAACTTTTTGTTGCAAATGCCTCGGAAGTCGTTGTCACTTTGAATGGACAATGGCACAGTGACGCGCATATTCTCTGGACTAGTAGCTGAGGTGGTGTGATGACCATAAACCAATCACAGTGCTGAACTTTACTAAATAATAACATTTAGTCAGATTTGAGAGCGAAAAATGATATAAAATTGGCTCTCTTGTGGGGTTGGGAACGTTCTTTTCCAGAGGGGCGAAGCGCTGTCGGATTGCCTTGGGAGAGTGTAAGCATGCAACTGTTTATTATTTGTTTCCCTTTCAGGCTTGAGAATTAACTTGGAGAAAAAGCTAATGTTTACTTAAATTCATCATTTATGATTAATTCTGACAGCTTACTTTGTGCCAATGATTAATGCAATTTGAATTAATAAAACTAAATGTTTGATTCTAGTAAAATGAGTTATTAAAGACTTTACTTATGAAATCTAAAAAATAAACTTTTCAAAATGACAAGCTGGTCTTGTTTATTGTAGATAGTTTATTGCATAGAGTCAAAATAACATATGATCCATTCACCTCATTCACTATGTTTATGGGCCTGGTATTGTTGGTAGGTGTGTTAGTGGAATGAGTCATCATATATAAAGAATTTTAGTTTTTAGGCTCTTTCAATTGGTAGCATTCAGACGGTTTATATGTTGTTTTTGACATGTATGTTACATATATGTTGGTATAGACATAGGACTGATGTTTAACATATGTTAAGTTTTGATTCTGTTAAGTTGTTATATGTAGTCTTAAGGAATTTTTCCAGCAGTGTGAGAGATTCCTGGTTATATGCCGGCCGGCAAGATAGTGTAGCTAGAAGAGTTACACAGTGCATTTGTCTGTTTCAAAATTGTGGTATAGCATATATCACGTGTTGTGGGCGTACAACACAAGTTTAGGGACCTTAGATTGAATGGTTGAATGTGTAGTGAGGATTGCCTATGAAATTGTAGCATTAAGCAGAGGGACCTGGTGAGCCTGTTTTAAAGCTTTCTGTGAAAAGAGTAGTAGATATATCCAAGCTTGTGTGAAGGGTAAGGGTTGTTTTCTCTTCCAAGGTTAGAGTCCTGAGGAAGGAAATAAGCGTCGTCTATTCTTATCAACGCCTGATGTTTTCTGTGGTTGGTTCAAGTCCTGCCAAGAATTCGTGTGTGTGTGAACAGGGTTTTCTTTGTTTGAAAGGGTGTGAATGCTTTGTAAAACTGAAGGGTAGGGTAAGAATTGCCTTACTAGTGAATGAGACTATTTTGTGAGAATAGCGTCGTCTATTCCACACTAGGGATACTTGAATGAATGTTTAAAACTATCTCTTTGTTAGAGAAGCAGACAAATGGTTTGTTTTAAATGTTGTTATTAATTGCGTTTTTATAAATTGATTGGAAACGTTTTTTGAACCTTAGAGTAAGGAAAACGCTGTTTTAGGGTGATATATAGTGATTTGCGCCACTTAAATACATTTAGAAACATTGTGCGCTGTTTAAATTCATTTAAAAGTGCCCCGATCGAAAATTGTAAGGGAGGGGCTGTTTTAGGAGTGAAAGCGTGTGGGAGAGAGCCTGCAGCTGCAGCCTGCTGCATACGTCAGAGCCTGCCGCGCTCTGATTGGTTAAAAATCCCTGTACTGACAAAACAAGCGCTCCCATTGGTTAAAGCGCGATCTAAATGTTTGAAATGGTATTTGTATTGTAAATACCTTATTAAAATTCATTGCGCGCTATTTTTAGTGTGGATTTGACCCCATTTCTGTGAGCCCTTTGCTATTTGTATTTTGAGCTCTTTTAATTGGCAACCCGCCTATCTACATGCGCTTGCCTCGAGCCTATCTAAATATTATGCTCGTTTCCCTCTAAAATTGTGCGTTGTTTCCTTCGTTTCTTGTTGATATTTCTGCAAAGCGTGTATTTGTAAAGGAGGGGGGAGGCTTGTGAGCGAGTGGTGAGAGCCTGACAGCTGCAGCGGCTGCCTACGTCAGCCGCCGCGCTGCCATTGGTCAAAACGCCGTCGCGTCATATCGAGAGTCGCGCACCCATTGGCTGGTGAATGCGCACTCATCGTTGTGTCTTCAGACCCTGCTGCGAGCGTTGGGGATATCCTTTAGCATTGCCATCTATTAAGGGGGATATTGTCATTGCCAAAAGAGCAGCGCGTCGCGTCACCACAAGAGCTGAGCTCCCGTTAAACGCTAGCGCGACGTGTCACGGCAGAGCCCGCGCTCTGATTGGGCGAGGCCGGTGAGCCCCCGGCAGAGCCGCGCTCTGATTGGATGAGGCCGGCGAGCCTCCACAGAGGAATCGGCAAGCTCCCGCGCTGCGATTGAGCGAGGTGGTTGAGCCCATGGGAGTCGGTGAAGCTCCATGTGTTCAGTAGGCGCGAGTGGAGAAGTTTCATTCCTTAGTAGCGCATCAGCTGTCCGCTTGCCCGTGTTATTGAAGCTGACGAGCGTCGCGTTATAGGAGAGCCGTGCTCTCATTGGATAATAGCGCGTCGCGTCACGGGAGAGCTGCGCTCTCATTGGGTGAAGCTGACGAGCCCACGAGGGACCCGGCGGGGCTCCCGTGTGTTGGGAAAGAGCGCTCGCTCTCTTGCTCATTCTCTCTCGGCGAAGGCTTATACGCGCATTGGGCAGATAGGCATTTAAGGAGCGCGTGTTGGGAAGTGAGCACTGTGCTGTGTTGGCACGTGGTAGAAAGTGTGCAACATTCAGAAAAGTGAGCACTGTGCTGTATTAAGTACGTTGAGGAGGTGAGGCTGGGAGGAGGAGGCTTGGTGGGGCTCTGTGGAGAGGCGAGGTGCATTACAAGGAATAGGGGAAAGGTAGTGACGTGTGTGGTCACATGGAGTCAGGCTTTGTGCTGATTGGTTATTGACACTACAGTGTCACGGGGAAGTCTGCTGGTGACGTATGCAGTCACATGTTGATGTTATTGGAGGCAAGCTTTGTGATGGTTGGTTGTTGACACTACAGTGTCATAGAGAGGCTGCGACCGGATTGGTTGAGGGACTGTAGGCATTTTACATTGGCTGAGTGTTGTGTAGTCACATAGTGATTGGCTAAAATACACAAATACATTGTTTACATTTTCCAGAATTAGTTTTTCCCACGCTATTTATGCCTAAAGCTTCATTTTTCTTAAATTTAAAAATTAATTTGATATTTACCACTGATAATTAGTAAATAATACAGCAATAAAGACTTTAATTAGGATATTAGTACCAAAGGTGATTTAAATAGGGATATTCATTATTTAATTAATATAAATTAGATAAAAATAGCTGTTTTAAATTGCAAATAAAATTATAGTATTAACAGCATTATACATTACAAAAAGTGTTTAGGATTATTTTTTTTTACAGGTATATGTTGCAGAAGGTGTGTAAGTGAAAAATAAGTACAATTAAAACACATGTGATTATTTTTAATGTTGTAAATAAATAAATATTTTGCGTCGTTATTGTTTTTGCAAATTTATGTTTTCCCTTCCAGGTTTATTAAAAATAAAGATACAGGTAAATTAGGAGTTATATTAAATTGATCAGGTTATAAAGTTTTACTTCACCTGACCTTGTCAAAATTAATTAAATTAGTTGATCAGCAAACGCTATTAGGCAAATTAAGTGAACGCATTTATTATTGAAATTAATTATTTTTAAAGGTGAGTATTTTAAAACATGGATAATTATTATTCAAAGACGAAAAAAATGTTTTTCTGCTATCAGAAAATGGAAAATATATTCAATCAGGTTAAAAAGGTTGTGGCTACATGTGAGAGCAAATTAATGAATAAACAGGTGAGTAATGAAGTAACTGGTCTTATTAAAAATACCAATGCTAAAGATGTGGTTTTAAACGACACATATTCTGAAAGAATATCACCTCCCCCAAAAGAAATAATTTTTAATGAAAATTTAATTCCTGAATTAGCAAATGTAAATAATGAACCTGACAAAGAAGAATTTATTGATCATTGTAAAAATGATGTTGTAAATACAGATCAAGATAGAAATTCAAGCAAACGCCCAGAGCAGATTAATGTGTCGCCAAGAGTCCCAGTGCAGATTAATGGAGTCCCAGTCCAGACCCTTTCTCAAGGTGTCACAACAGGTAGGTATGATGGGATGCCTAGTACCTCTGAAATTAATATTCCTGATCATGTAAGTTCTACAGGTGAATTAATTGAGCAGTTATCGTCCGTCATGGAAGTAGTGACAGTTCCTGTGACTAATGAACCTGTTTCCCCAGTGCTTAGAAAAGATGAAACTAGTCCCACAGCTTTAACGATCCCAATTCAAAAGTTTGCTGAAAAACTTTATTCTAATGTACCTGAAAATAAGTTAATAATGATTCCAACTCAGCAAGAGAGAGTGATGACTCTAGTTTCACCTAGTGAAAACACTGACATTGACCTGACACAGCCTGGTGAGTATAAATTACTGGATAATGCAATCAGTACAGACAGATTACAAAGATTGCAGGATGATGAGGACATTGAAGGCTTGAACAATACAGGTAGGTTTGCCTCTGCCCATATAAAAGATTTAATTTGGGCTTTGAGAAAAAGGGGTAGTCTGAATAAATGGAAAACAAAATGGACAAAGAAAAAGGAGAAGGAAAAAGCGACTTTAGCTTTTGTAGGAGAGTGTAAAAATCCACAGATGCAGGATGAGATAAATCAGCAGCAACAGCTATTGAATGAACAGCTACAAATTCTGCGACAAGTGGTGATTCAGCAGAATGAGATACCTCCACCGCCATTTCTAAATTATGTTAATGAGCAGAAATACAATACAGATACAGGATTCAGTGGAGTCCAGGAAAACAGACCTGATCCAGTTACAATTGCAAACAAGCAGGGAAACTCATTTCCTATTGTTCCACAGTACAAGTTTAGGCCAGAAACAATTCCTGTTATTGAAACATTCATTAATCAGGGTGTCCTAAAAGAGATTGAGAACAGTCTTTGTAATTCACCAGATATGGGAATTAGAATGCCAGATGAAATGTACAAAATAGTACAGGACCTGAGAGATGTTAATAAGATAGTTATCCCTTGTTGTCCTATTGTGCCTAAACCAGTAGAGATCTTTTATCAGATACCACATGAGGTTGAATGGTATTGGGTTCAAATGCACCCAGAGAGTCAAATAATTTTTGCTTTCAGGTTCCAAGAGAGATTTCCCAAACAGGTAACTATTGAGAGAAATAAAATGATTCAGGCAATGGAATGCCCACAAGTAAGAATGCTCCTAGGCATGGTTGGATACTGTTGCCAATGGATTAGTGCTTTCTCAGTGTTTGCAAAACAATTGCGGAGACTGACAAAAGCAGATATAAAAGACCCAATTGTCCTGACAGAAATAAAGCTCGAAGCCATTGAGCAATTTAAAAAGAGTTTGTGTGAAGCTCCTGTTCAGGGCATGCTAGACTTCAATAAAGAATCTGAGCTTCTAGACCAAATAGCAGAGATAAAATGTGCTGGAGAGAAAAATGATCATGTCTTAAAAGGCGATGAGCACGCAGGTACCATTGTTAAATTTTGTGCTCAAGAGAGGGTTGCAATCAAAGGGGAAAATTTCAATGAACATGTTTCAAGCATCCTCAAACTAATATTTGCAATTCAGACATGGCAAGAGTTAAAACAATTACAAGATGAGGCACATGTTGAGGAGAAAAACACATGGCTCAAAGAAGGTTGCAGTCAGCGAGAGGATGAAATTTGGTTTTACAGAGATGACAGACCTATTATGCCCAATTGCATGATTACTGACATGGCACAGATGTACCATGGTCCACGTCATTTAGCAAGAGACATAATGATTCAACTGTTCAGGGAAATATGTCTGACATGTCAGAAAAACACATGCCAAGAAAACAATCCAGATCAAAAGACAATTGAGAATTTGGGAACCATAGGCCGGGAGGGTGGTTCATTTGCAAAAATTCAAATAGATTTCTTTGAAATGCCCCAACAAAACAAACTGAGATATGTCATAGTCATCATTCGTTTACTTTCAAAATATTTGGAAGCTCTTCCAACAAGAAAGATTGACACAATTTCTGTATTCCATCAGTTGGGAACAGATGTGGAAAAGGAGCAGGCTCATGATCTATTGCTAAGAGACTTAGTCAGAATAAAGGTTCATCGGAGGAGAAACTGTCTAGTACCCAGGTGGCAGAAAGCAAGTCAGATGACAACAGATACTGGATGGATTCATATCAGTAATACCCTTTGTGTATCTGAACCTGATAACATTGATGAAAACAGTGAAGACACTACAACTGATTCAGACTCTAAAAAAGAAATTCCTGAAGAAAATCCAGATCTTGAAGATCGACAAGGTGGTCGACATCTGGATGATGATGTCAGAAATCCAGATCTTGAAGATCGACAAGATGGTCGACATCTGGATGATGATGTCAATGTGAATGAAACATTGAATGAAGAAGAGCTAGAGATTGTGATTCTAGATTCAGAAAATGATGAAAATCTGCTAGAAAAAGAATCTCAAGAAAAAGAAGAAGATTCAGAAGCAGAAAATTCTGAGCAAGAAGAAAATAAAGTCCAGGAGAGTATTGAAAAGCAGAAGAGTAGCTCTGTGTGTGGGAACAAGAATCCTGAAACTGGGAAGCTGAAGGTGATCCCTGAAGAAGAGGAAGAATTACCAAGTACCAGCTGTAAGGATGATGTTCCTAATGGAGTGAAGCTGCCGAGTAAAGAAGTTCCTTGGTACAGATTTAAAGTCTCAGAAAATGTTATAGATGGGAGTGATGAAGAGTCTGAGATAAGAAAATTCGGAAAAAGGGCTTGGAAAGCTGAATGTAAAGAGAGCAAGCCTAAGAAGAAACTCTTGAGAAAAGGTGATGTCTGGCCTAAAGGTGATGTCTGGCCTAAAGATTTAAAGTTCAAATATGAAGTGTCAAGTCAGAAGAGTGATTCAGACAAAAAAAAAAAAAGAGCAAGCTGAAGAGAAGATTGAAATGATTGCCAAGAAAAGCAAAAGACCATTGAGACCAAATGTAAAATACAAGTCTCCAGAATGGGCCTACATAACTATCTCTCCAATAGTTGAAGAGCGCAGTAGCAATAAGGTGGTCTTGAAAGAAAATGGTGACAATGACTAAGTTTAGTTTTCTTTAAGTTAAGGTTTATTTTTGGCATAAGGCTGAAGAAATTGTGTTAGTTTTCTTTAGTTGAGATTTATTTTTGGCATAAGGCTGAAGAAATCTTGTTAGAGTGACACAAGGTTGAAGAAATTGTGTTAGCTGGAAACACTTCTATGTAAGACACTAGGTCGAAGAAAACATGTTTTAGTTTGAAAAAAAAAAAAAAAAAAAAAAAAAAAGAGGGGGTATATACTATGTACTAATTTTTCAAAAATTTTCAAAAATTTACTTTTTGTTTTTTGTTTTGTTTTATAATACTCAGATTGATATTTGTTTTGTTGGTGCAATTCAAAATGTAGTTATGCAATTTAAAACTTAGTTCCCTAAATTCATTGGGGGTTGGGGATTCAAAGGTGGAAAGGATCCAACTTAGCTGAATAAAGAAAGGGTATAGGATATAGAATTAGTAGAATGTAGGACTCAATACTCATTATGAGAGTTGCAGAAATATAGATGAAATTAGAGCTTAAATACTAATCCTGAGTAAGCCTGAAACATGTTCAATAGATAAAAATTTTAATTAAAATTTTTTGGGTGTTGTTTGGTGATTTTGAAATCACCAGATGAGGGAGTTGATAGAGCGAGCTTTAGAAATATTTTATTCAAGCTTGTGATGTCATACTCTCATAAATTGAATTAATATATTAATAAGTGTTTGCATGATTTGTTTGATTAATCCAACCTAGATTAAGTTTGCACCACACATGAACACGCGGGAAACTAATTATATGTGCTTATGTGCATTTGCAAGTCTGTTTTTGTAACACATTATTAATATTGTCCTGTTTATTATGTCTGTCCTATTGTCTTTGTCACCATTAACATGCAGCTGATCATTCATGGCATGTGCTTTTATATGTGCTTATATGTGAGTCTTATGTTGTGTATTGTCTGTCTGTGTGTCATTTAATTATCTTTTTATTCTTTCAGAAACATAAAGCTGGACTACATGGAGAATGGTGGTTATTTTATGTGCTGCTTTAAATGTTTGCTTCTGCTAAATGTTTTTTATTAGTGGGTTAATTAATAATTAATAAGGGACTGGGTGGTACACAAGGGTTTGCTTTACTTGAATGAATCACTCTTTTGTGTTTGTTTAAATAATAGCTCGAGTGTGAGCTGAGGCCTAGTTCTTGCTTGGAGAAAGTTGGTCGGCCTGAATTGAGCAGAAGCTGAGCCAAGCTGCACGGTGAAAGAAAAAAAAAACATTGCAAGAGGTCAATGAACTTGCTTCTCTGGCTCAGAACTTTATTAAAGAAAAGACTTTTAAATGGAGTTTATTCCATGGACTGCTCTGGCTGATCCTATTCAAGGTCGAGGAAGTGACAAGCGTGAATCTGCCGAGCTCTGGTGGAAGTGGATTGGCAACTTTTTGTTGCAAATGCCTCGGAAGTCGTTGTCACTTTGAATGGACAATGGCACAGTGACGCGCATATTCTCTGGACTAGTAGCTGAGGTGGTGTGATGACCATAAACCAATCACAGTGCTGAACTTTACTAAATAATAACATTTAGTCAGATTTGAGAGCGAAAAATGATATAAAATTGGCTCTCTTGTGGGGTTGGGAACGTTCTTTTCCAGAGGGGCGAAGCGCTGTCGGATTGCCTTGGGAGAGTGTAAGCATGCAACTGTTTATTATTTGTTTCCCTTTCAGGCTTGAGAATTAACTTGGAGAAAAAGCTAACGTTTACTTAAATTCATCATTTATGATTAATTCTGACAGCTTACTTTGTGCCAATGATTAATGCAATTTGAATTAATAAAACTAAATGTTTGATTCTAGTAAAATGAGTTATTAAAGACTTTACTTATGAAATCTAAAAAATAAACTTTTCAAAATGACAAGCTGGTCTTGTTTATTGTAGATAGTTTATTGCATAGAGTCAAAATAACATATGATCCATTCACCTCATTCACTATGTTTATGGGCCTGGTATTGTTGGTAGGTGTGTTAGTGGAATGAGTCATCATATATAAAGAATTTTAGTTTTTAGGCTCTTTCACCAGATTCCAGCATCAGTCTCCCTGGCCGCGGCGCCACACCTTTCCTGTAACTCAACTTATTGGAACTCAACTTATTACATGTTGCAATGTCTGATTAAGCTATACAGACTGATCAATGAATATGTCATGCAAAGACGGGATGCAACTATGAAAGGCATGATAATTGAGATGGACCAATGGGGCCTTGTCAAATGCCTAACAGAGATGCTGCTTCCTTTTCAGGTTTTCACACCGAAAGTCAGCAAGGAGGACAGTACTATGGGCCAAGCAATCCCGTTGTTGCACATGCTACAGCAAGAGCTAAAAGAGTAGTCTGAAATGTACACAGGTGTGGATGAAAAAAAGATGCAGATGAGTTGGTGGAGAGCTTAATCCTTTGCTTATCTGTCAATACAAGGGTTTCATTTAACATTACAGCTATTCACAATTCTTGATCCATGGTGCAAACATATGTTGGCCACTTTCACTCCTTTTTCAGATGGGGACATTTAGAAACTACAAGATGTGGATTTCCGCGCAAGCCAGGGACCTAGAAAAAGAATGGCTGGGAATTAGAGGTCCACTGCAGAGCACAAGTTCTTCGGTGCAGCCTTCAACTTCAGAGCCTGAGAGCAGTGCTGTTGGCTCAAAGCAGATAAAACCAACAACAAGAACATCAGTAACAACAGGAACTGGATAAGCATGGGCGAATTTTGCGAATCTGGCATTCGCGAATTTGCGTATTTGCGAACTCGCAATCCGCAAAATCCACGAATTCTCGCGAATTTGCGTTTTTTTTTGTGTTCGCAAGGGTTTCTGACAGTTCGCGAGGTTTTTGTACCAGTTCGCAATTGCAAACATACTTGTTGGCTCGCAACGGTCGCGACTATGTTGTTTCTTCGTCTGGTTCATCATCACAGGTTCCCAGCACCCTCTGTTTCACCACTGCCACCCTCTGTTTCACCCATGCCACCCTCTGGTACATCAATGCCACCCTCTGGTTCATCATCACTGTAGATTATGGGGGGGAAAAGCAATCCAACCTGCCCTGCTTCAACTGACATGAATTAATTTGGGGTTGATTTATTAATGTGTCACTGTTTTAAAATTCCAGTCTGGCACCTGCTTCCTTATCTGTAATTTGCTTTCTGTTGCAGTGCAATTTTTTTTCTCCAGGACCTTTGTGGCCAACTTGTAGCTATTCTATGAGCCTGCTGTGAGGGTCAGAGCAGGGTCATACAATTGTTGCAACTAGCAACTGAACTCTGGAGGGGACCCAGTCAGGAAGCACTACA
Source organism: Lissotriton vulgaris (assembly GCF_964263255.1). NCBI lineage: Eukaryota > Metazoa > Chordata > Amphibia > Caudata > Salamandridae > Lissotriton > Lissotriton vulgaris. The sequence continues at coordinate 56,931 of NW_028245295.1, forward strand.
GGGAATGGTTACTAATGATGAGTTTGAACTTTTGCACCTGCTGAGTGCTTTCAGTTTTGCAAAACTCGTTTTTCTGCAATTTCGCGAGATTTGCGGGGCGTGAACTTGCGCGAGATCGAATCCGGAAGCCGCAAATTCGTGCGAATATGCGATTTGTTTTTTTGCGGCGTGTTAGTTCACAAGGTTTTGTGCGTTTTAGCGAGCCGCTTGTAGCGCAACAGTGCGAAGTTACCCTCACGGTCGTTCATGGGCGCGGCCATCTTGTTTGTATGACGTATTTCCATTTCCGGGCGCGATGTGTAATCTCGAAAAGTGTGCAGCTCGCTAGTACAATTTCGCGTGTGTTCGCGAGGAAAATCTCGCGCGAACGTACCCACCCGGTCGTGAACGGGCGCGGCCATCTTGTTTCTCATTCATTGCTATGGTTCTGGGCATGCTTTTTCTATCCTCTCTGAATCTCTGCCATCCTTTGCTTGTTTGAAGTTTTTTTTATCTATTTTACTTATTATCTATCCCTCTATTTTTCTAGCTCTATATTTTTGTGTTTTCTGCTACTTTTGGTTAATTTTAAACTCTTTTCTTTTCTTCTCTTCCCTATTCTATTTTCTTTATTATTTAGCTTCCTTTCTGCCCAGACCATGGTAAAGGGAGCCGGGAAGCATCCCGAGAAGGGGCGTTGCGGGCGTTTGAGGGGGGAGCAGGTCGCACCCCGGGAGATCTTCAGCCTGGAGGAGGTTGCCGCACTAATTTTTTATGTTCAGCACGCCTCCTCAGGACCATCATGGCAGGCGGCAAGATCGCTCGGGGGTACGGGATCCAGGAGCGCCGGAAGCGGTGGGAGACGGTGGGAGACGGTGTGCCGGGCCATGTACCACCACTCTCGGGTCCGGCGCACCTACAACCAGGCCACCCACCGCTGGACGGATCTTCTGGACCAGGAATGCGATCTGCTCGACCTGCTCGACCTTGAGATCCCCGGGCTTGGTGAGTAGTAGTAGCTATTTCTTTACTACTCTGTTTTCTCCTGCTCTGTGTGTTATTATATTGCAAATTTTTGTTTTGTACCAAGAGAAATAATTCTGCTGATTACATTGTAGGTAAATTATATTTCAAAATCTTCTGTGCATTTCAGGTGCACTGCTCTCCTTCTCAGTAGTGTTGGTACTATGCTTATTTGTTTTCGATTTTGTGTTCATTTCATTGGCCTGTGAAATTATGTATGAGTGCAGTTTAAAGAACTGCGTAATGCTAGACACTAAGGGTCAGACTTTTAATTACCGGCGCATCCCTGCAAAGTAGCAGGGATGCGCCAGTAATTGCGCGCCACGCCACCACCACCCATGGTGCGCCGTATTTACAATGCGGCGCACCATGGGCCCAAAACGTTACCAAAGCGTTACGCATCTGTGCCGTAAAGGCGGCGCATTGCTGGAGTTGCGTCGCAACGATGGCGCAGCTCCATCAATGCTCTGGGGTGCCCTATCTCCCCAATGCTGCGTCAAGCCGTACGTCTGCTACAAGCAGGCGCAGGGTTTGAGTCACACATCATTGTCCTCACAGTGACTGATTGAAATCTTGTAGATTTCCCTCAGCCACTTTTAGGATGCATTCCTGCGCAGGCACGCCATCCCTTGCGCCGGAACGCCCCCTGATGGCGCAGGGCTTTACAACGTGATGCATCTCTCATATGCGTCACTTTGTTAATATACGCCGCACCATGGCGCCTCTTTTGTTCTGCCGCTGAGTCACTAAAGTCATGCAACAATGGAGCAAAAGAGCTGCAAGGGGCTTCTAAATCAGCCCCTACAGACTCAAGTCCAGTCCTTCCTTTGTACACATAGCGATAAGAAGAAATAGTGGTGGTGGATTGATAGTTTGAGTATTTTAATGACTGGTTAATGTAGTAGGTCGAACAATAATTGAAGATAAAGAAATCTTTGGGTACAAAGCTAACCATAAATCTTTTAAGTGACATAAAGGAAGTGCATGCACTACTGCATGCATTGTTACTGAAAAGTAAGTAGTACTTTCGACAACCGTGAATGACATAATGCGACAGTACAGGGCTGCAGCGTTTTCACTTGCCTATCTCTGCACTCAGAGAAACACTTCTTACATTAAATTAGGTTTAAAAAATAGCCGAAGTAAAACCTATAGAATGGCTGTAGGGATCAATTTAGAAGCAGAGAGAGATCCAAGAAATGCAGTGACACTCATAGAAGAAAACAATGGATACTGTATCTGTATGTTGTTGTAGTTGTCCTGTTGAATTTGGTAAGTAAGTTGCACGCATCAAACAATTCCTCTTATTAGCGGCACTCCTCCATTCCAGCTGACGCTTCGTCCATCAATGTGTTGACCAGAAGACACCCTGTCCACTGCCTGCCTGGCGGTTGCTGAATTGCGGCTCTCTAATGTGAAGCGTGACTCCATCCTTTTTTTCCCATTGCACAGACTGAAACCCGGCCTGTAATTGTTGATGGAAAAACAGGAAGTGATATTAGAACACCTCTGATAAATAAATATAAGGTATGTACGCTGTGTAGTGCAAAAAGTCACACTTTGAGTTTCCTAATAGACAGTACAATATTTTTGAAAGTCCGTACTCTGTCTGAGTCTCCTTTTGAAGGATAAATAAGTATTGGCAAATTAATTTAGCGGATCTTTCCCCTCAAGCTAGGTGTACTGTAAACTGTGTTTTAGAACAAAATTAGACCTTCCCAGCAGTGCTCCCACCCAGACCCTTACTAAAGCCAGTCGCAAAAATGTAGAAGACCCCCAATCAGATCTAAAAAAACGAGGCCTAGTAGAAAACTGGTGACAAAACGTACTTTGAAAGTAAAAGTAGGCCCAAATACCCCCTTACCCACCGTGGATTGTATTCAAACCACTTGCAAGCAAGCAAAAGTATCCATACCCAGCATCGCTCCAAGACTCGCAAACCCCCCCACAAACAGCCCCCCACCCAAACACATGCAATACAAATACTGCTAACCCTAACGAGCCCTAAGTTAAGAATAGTGGCAAACGCTCTCTTTAACTATGCCAAATCCCCCCTTGGATTTTCTTCAAATCACTTGCAACCAAAATTACACATTCCCACGAGTGCTCTAAGACCCCAGAGTTCAGTTGCAAAAATCTAGAACACCCCGAAACACATGCAATCCTGCTACTAGGGCTAACCCTAACGAACCCTAAGTTACAAAAAGTGCCAAAAGGCTTTTCCTTATGGATTTTGTCCAAACCACTTCTATCCGGTATTAGACCTTCCCAGCAATGCCCCAAGACCCGCCAACCCACCCGCAAAAAAGCACAACACCCCCAAACAGCCAAAAAGGAAAATCTCATACTTACAACATTTATCAGCCTTCGGTCCAAACGCGCTGTGCAGCTAGGTCATAACTCCAGTTTTCCATCACGGATTTCCTGAAAAGCAAATGCAATCAAAATTAGACTGTCCCAGCAGTGCTCCCAGACCCCAAAACTCACCCACAAACACCCGGAGCCCCCCCAAAGAGCACCTCGGAGGCAAGCAAGTCAGCAAAAACGCAAAAAAAAAATGTTCGCCTCCGATTTGGTCCAAACCACTTTTATCCGGTATTAGAGCTTCCCAGCAATGGCCCCAGAGCCGTCAAGCTAGGCGAAAACTAGTAGAAGACCCCCAAACAGCCAAAAAGCAAAAGTACAAAAATGGGGACTTAGTCATTTTCATGGCAATTTCCAAAATCACTCCGCGCGCGCTCTGCAGCTAGGCCCTAACTCCCCTCTGCCACCATGGATTTGCTTCAAACCTCTTGCAATCAAAAGTATCCATAGCCAGCAGTGCTCTCAGACCCCGAAACCCACCCACAAACACCAGGAAGCCCCCCAAACAGGCCCCCGAAAACGCTACATTGACCAAAATGTCAGAAATAGCAAAAAAAATGTCATCATGGATTTTGTCCAAACCACTTCTATCCGGTATTAGACCTTCCCAGCAATGCCCCAAGACCCGCCAACCCACCCGCAAAAAAGCACAACACCCCCAAACAGCCAAAAAGGAAAATCTCATACAATATTTATCGGCCTTCGGTCCAAACGCGCTGTGCAGCTAGGTCATAACTCCCGTTTTCCACCACGGATTTCCTGAAAAGCAAATGCAATCAAAATTAGACTGTCCCAGCAGTGATCCCAGACCCCAAAACTCACCCACAAACACCCGGAACTCCCCCAAAGAGCACCTCAAAGGCAAGCAAGTCAGCAAAAACGCAAAAAAAATTTGCCTCCGATTTGGTCCAAACCACTTTTATCTGGTATTAGAGCTTCCCAGCAATGGCCCCAGAGCCGTCAACTCACCCGCAAAGAAGTGGAACACCCCCACAAGTGCAGAGTCTTTCTTCATTGGGCATAATCCAGCCCTCTGCTTTGAGGGAAATATGAGTCTGGAGGAGGAGGATAGAGGAGCATGTTCTTGTGAACTTGTGAACCTGAGGAATGCAGACTGCGGCACCTTCAAATCAATTAGCAAACAAGTGAAGACAGTTCTGCTGATGGGCTTGTTTTTGTGATTAGGTCATTAAAGTTTTAATTATATTAACTGTGCAAAACAAAGAAAGACAGACACACAGGAATAAAAGTGAATAAGGACGAAAAAGAAATGTATTGATTCATTGTCTCATTTTCAGGGCTCGGTGTCAGGGAATAAGAATAAGGGTTCGTCCTCATATGTGAATTCAGGCAGGATGAGGTCAGTGTCACCTAACAGAGAAGAAATTCCCTCATCTACGTTGCTGTCCTCCTCATCTTCATCCGACGTGTTTTCTCGTACTTTGTAATCTGGTGGTATGAGGTGCTGATTCATCTTGATCATTGTTAACCTCTCCACATTTTCGGGCGAGAGGCGGCTCCGTTTGGAAGTTACAATGCCACCAGCAGCACTGAAAACACGTTTAGTAGACACGCTTGCGAGTGGGCAAGACAAGTATTTTATAGCCAGGTTGGAGAGCTGTGCCCACAATTCTTTTTTCCCATGCCAATACGCCAATGGGTCAGCATTACCTTAGACCTCTGTTGAGTCATTCAGATAGTCCTGCACCATCGACTCAAGGTTCTCCAAGGTTCCTCCACTTGGCTTACTTTTGCTGGGACCTTTTGAGAACCAAACCCAAGGAAAGTTAGCCAATCCTCTTCTTCACCCAATGTTACTGTTGTGTCTGGTGCAGATGATCCGGTTGCCGGTGTCTTTAACGGCTGAGAGGTCACTTGTGCCACAGCCACAGGTGCAGAAGTGGATTCTTTTGACTGGGGATGGCCTGCTGATTGTCAAGAATTCCCGTCAGGAAGGGGTAAACCAGCACCAGGAAAAGACGGACTACGAATCCCAGGATGCTTAGAGAGTAAGATGTTATGTAAACGGGAGAGCCGTTACATAACTCAAGGAAACACGCCCTATAAAAGGAGGAACCTGGAGGAAGAACACTGTCGGATATTGTGTTTCCACTGACACACCTGCTTCGTGAATAGCAGCGTTCCGGAGTGGTGCTCCAGTCAGGCAAGAACGGAGGTAGGTCGAGTCGTTACTCCCTGGGCCGTGTCTTGCCAACCTTAACCTGTTTCTGACCCGGAAGCTCTACCGGACACCCATTGAGCTTCGCCTTGACTCGGCTGAGTCTAGGCGCCTTGGCACTTGCGCTGGTAGGAGCCGTAGCTCCCAGCCCGACCCGAGATACAGGGACTACCAGCTGTGACGCACACCGAGAGGTGTTTGCCGCGTTACAGACTAGGAAGTCCACAGGATCGATCGAGCGGCTGCTCTCGATCCCATTACCATACTTTGATTTGGGCATCGGTGACGCAGCACCAGGAGGTGACTTCGCGCCCCGGTGCAGTACGAGGAAGAGGTTGAGCGGCTGCTCCCTTCAGGTAGAGACCCCGGCTGGGTGTTTCCCTGACTCCTCTGTTCTCCCCCTCACTCTTCGTGCCCCTAACAGCATACCGATTGGCATTTTCGGCCATTGCATAATCTGCCCTCTGTTGGCATACGCCGGGACCGGCGTATTTGCAGAGGACGGTTAGGACCATCCGTGCTGTGGGTTGGTAACGTAGAAAGACTGGAGGTTTCCAGTGACTATATCTTTTGTTTACTTATTGTATCATTTTTGCCTTCATTAAAATAACTAACCGTACACAAGTGGTTGCGTCCTCATTCTCGTGTCTGTTAACGATCCTGAGACGTTCAGGACGTTACACTGATGCTAATGTACTGCCTTTACCTTCAATATCCTGCCGTTCTCTTTCAAACCTCATGGCTGACAAGGCTAGCCAATGTTTGTACTTTGTAACATCTTCATCATCAAAAGGAAAGAATGCTCGGCCTGCCAGCGCCCTTTTGTAGCGTGGATCCAGAATAGTAGCACAAATGTAATGCTGTTCTGAGTTAATCATTTTAAGACGTTCCTCGCCAAGTAGGTGCTCTAATAATTTCTCCACCAAAACAAAAGCGTCTTTCTTTTCTTCATCTTTTTGAAACATAGAAGACACCCCTTTCAGTTGGTGCTCCAGCATGCACAACAATGGGATAGCTTTTCCCAAATTACAGTCCTCCCTGCTGACTGCACGCGTGAAGACCTCAAAAGGATGAAGCATGTCTGTCAGGCTTTTAACTAGCTTCCATTGCGCCGCATCTAGCCTCAGGTCCTTCTGAGCTGTACCCAGTGTCAAGAAATAGTGATTGAGTACCGTATACTGCTCATACAGACGCTCAAGCATGTACGAGGTTGAGTTCCAAAGTGTTGCCACCTCCTGGATGAGTGCTTTCACTGGCATTCGACGTCCATGTTGCAGGCTCCTCAGATGCTTCCGGGCCTTAACAGAATGGCTGAAATGGTTGCACATTCTTCGGCAGGTGGCCACTAACTCGCACGCTGGACTGTCTTCACTCAAGAATTTTTTAACATCCAGGTTTATACAGTGCGCCAAACACGGCCCTTTGAAATAGTGAGCCAGATCCATGGCCTTAACTACATTGGTGCCATTATCCGTGGAAACATAACCAATCTGGCGTTTTTTTTCGGGACAGCCAGTGAAAGACCTTTGTGTTAAACTCATTCAAAATGTTTTCTGCTGTATGACGTTTTCCCAAGCCAAACATGGCTAGTGTTGCATGTTTCCGAGCAGCTTTAAAAACTTTGCTTTAACCCCTGAAAAAGAGACCCAGTGTGCAGTGATGCACATGTAATCAGCACCTGCGCCACTGGTCCACATGTCTGTTGTCAGATATAGTGTGAACAGCACTCTTCTGCAAAGCTGCCCCAATCACCTCCAGCACATCTTCATGTAGTGCTGGAACCGCAACTCTGGCAAAATAGAACCGGCTAGGAACCTTCCATTTAGGGCAGAGCGCTGCCACTAATTCTAGAAAACCAACCCCTTCTACAAAAGAAAAAGGGAGAAGGTCCAGAGCTAGCATTTTAGCCAGCTTAGTGTTATGCAGACGCGTCAGTGGGTGGTTGCGTTCATATGGCGCATCTGAAAACAACATGGTTCTAATGTTGCCCTGGACCAAGCATTTACGGGATGATGATGATGATGAATTCTTCGACCCAGTTACGCTCGCTGATGAACTTTTTCGCATTGGTGTCTCACTCTCTCCCACACTCTTAGTGTGGCTCACATGGGGTGTGCTGCTAACAGGGGTACTGGGTGTAAGTGAAGTGTTTGACACGTCTTCTTCCTCCTCGTCATCATCAGATGAAACATCAACGTTTTCTTGACTTGCAATTCGGGCTTCCTTGATCTCCTTTAAGTGCGCAAACCATTGGACAGGGTGCTGTCTCCTAAGATGACCTCTCTGGCCTCCAGTACCATAGTTGGTACCAAACTTACCACGACTAACTGCAAGCTTACAAATGCTACAAACGGAGAAGTTTTCCTTTTTTGGGCAAACACTAAAGAAGTCCCAAACTGCGGACTTGAAATGTCTGTGGGGGCCGGAGGAGGAGGCGGTCATGCTTCTAATGCCAGATGCAGTGGTGGATGTGGATTGCCGAACTTTACTACGTTGTGCACTTTCACCACCACTAATTGAGGTCGAGGTGGATGGAGGTCCCTTCTGACGAGGAAGAAATATGGAAGCAATAGGTGTTGGTGTACTAGTTAACTCCAATGATTGTGGTATTTCCATTGCCTCCCCATTGACAACATCATCACGCTCAGGAGCTTCTCGGGCTAGGGTCAAAATGTCTGTTTGCTGCATGCCCGCTGGGGCTGCAGTGACCTTTATGATGACTGGGTCGTCGTCGTGAGAGTCTTCATCAGCAGCAGTATCCGCCACTTCTTGTTGAGCCTCATCACACTCCATAACTATGAGACTTTGGACGAGCTTCCTTTTACGCTTAACTACCTTTGTCAGATCATGGTTTGCCTCACTCTCAGACGGCAGTGGTGCTGGTTCCCAATTTTGATCCGAATCATCAGAAGGAGGTGTGCTTGAAGAAGATGTAGACACCACCCTTGATCTCTTCCTTGCTAGGGGTGTGGAAGACACTGAATGATCATCAGGAGGAGTGGCTTCCTCAAATGATACCTCGCCTTGATTGTCGATTTCCTGATGTACCCCTACTTCGGGAGGAACAACTATTGTGGGCACTTGTGACCCTCCATGCCCCTCTGCTTGCGCATCGCTATATAAGCTCAAATACATACATACATACATCTCCTTGTGCTGCCTCTCCTTCCACTTGTACTTGGGCTTGTACTTGCACATGTGGTTGTTGTTGCGGCTGTGGTTGTTCAACACTCGTCAGATGAGTTACAACAACCTGTGTTGATTGAGGGACATTGCTGCTACTTTCTTGCGATGAGCCAACATCACTGGTCGATGGTGATTGAACAACTAGACTAAGTGCCTTTGCAGCACTCAAGGGCTTGGACTTAAGTTGGCGTGGTGGTGGTGGTGGCACTGAGCCCAATGGAGTGGGGGTGCTGCTCCCAGCTTGGTCCCCAGCAGACCCCGCTGCTGCTGCAGGCGTACATTTTTTTTACTCCCAAAAAATGTGGAGGGCGGCAGACCAGTCTCCTTGGTAACTTGCTTCTTCTGCTCCTTACTGGCAACTTTCTTACTAGAGGAGCTACGGGGAACTTTTTTTGGGGCCATCTTCTTCAGAGGTCAGAACAGCAGGCCGCAGTTGCACGAGTTGCAGAGTTGTCTGTGGCCAGACGTGACGTCGCGTGACGTTATGCTGCACACACACACCGCTGCAGGACTTCTTCCTGGCACTGGTGGTTCTCTTGAGTCTTTTGCACCTAAAAGCAATGGAAGACAGAGGAACATCAGTTCAGTTATACACCCCAAAAAATCAAAAAACACAGAAAAATCAGCACTTTCCCATGCCATCCATGCCCTCCATGATGTTTAAATTCAAGACACCCCACAGAAAGACTAGGCCCATGCACCACTCACTACCCCTGGGCATAATGGTTGAAAGCTAGGCAAAATGGTTGCAGACCTAAGAACACTGCCTGCATTCAAAATGGCCCCCTGCCTCCCAGGACATGGCCAGGGCCTGCCTGTAGCAGCACTCAAAATGGCCCCCACCCACATGGCCTGTCCCCATGAACACCCCAAAAAATCGAAAAACACAGAGAAATCAGCACAATCCCATGCCATCCAGGCCCTCCATGATGTTTAAATTCAAGACACCCCACGGAAAGACTAGGCCCATGCACCGCTCACTACCCCTGGTCAAAAGGCCACAACAACAGCCCAAAAAATCGAAAAGCACAGAAAAATCAGCACAATCCCATGCCATCCAGGCCCTATGTATGTATGTATGTATGTATGTATGTTTTTATATAGCGCTGGATTTAACCTAGGGCATCTTGGCGCTTGCCTTGGGAACCCGTCCTGGCTTTTCCCTGTGAGATAACCCGTACTGGGCATCCCCAAGGTGAAAGCCAGGCATCCCGCCGCAGGGGGCCGTAGTGGAGATTAAGCAAGCTTAATGCCCAGAGTTGCATAGTGTGAACCCGTGATTAGAGTGGGCACCGAAGCGAGAATTATCGAGTCCGTGGACAATTGGGCTCAAGACCCTGCCGCGTCGGGAATTGAACCCTGGTCGCGGGTCTGACCTCTGCTTCAGGGTATGCCTCCTCTAACCAGTGAGCCACACTTCTCCACAACCCATGATGTTTAAATTCAAGACACCCCACAGAAAGACTAGGCCCATGCACCACTCACTACCCCTGGTCAAAAGGCCACAACAGCCCAAAAAAACGAAAATCACAGAACAATTAGCACAATCCCATGCCATCCATGATGTTTAAATTCAAGACACCCCACAGAAAGACTAGGCCCATGCATCACTCACTAGCCCTGGGCATAATGGTTGAAAGCTAGGCAAAATGGTTTCAGACCTAAGAACACTGCCTGCATTCAAAATGGCCCCCTGCCTCCCAGCACATGTCCAGGGCCTGCCTGTAGCAGCACTCAAAATGGCCCCCACCCACATGGCCTGTCCCCATGAACACCACAAAAAATCAAAAAACACAGAAAAATCAGCACAATCCCATGCCATCCAGGCCCTCCATGATGTTTAAATTCAAGACACGCCACAGAAAGACTAGGCCCATGCACCACTCACTACCCCTGGTCAAAAGGCCACAACAACAGCCCAAACATCAAAAAACACAGAAAAATCAGCACAATCCTATGCCATCCAGGCCCTCCATGATGTTTAAATTCAAGTCAACCCACAGAAAGACTAGGCCCATGCACCACTTACTCCCCCTGGTCAAAAGGCCACAACAACAGCCCAAAAAAACGAAAATCACAGAAAAATCAGCACAATCCCATGCCATCCATGATGTTTAAATTCAAGGCACCCCACAGAAAGACTAGGCCCATGCACCACTCACTACCCCTGGGCATAATGGTTGAAAGCTAGGCAAAATGGTTGCAGACCTAAGAACACTGCCTGCATTCAAAATGGCCCCCTGCCTCCCAGCACATGGCCAGGGCCTGCCTGTAGCAGCACTCAAAATGGCCCCCACCCACATGGCCTGTCCCCATGAACACCCCAAAAAATCGAAAAACACAGAAAAATCAGCACAATCCCATGCCATCCATGCCCTCCATGATGTTTAAATTCAAGACACCCCATAGAAAGACTAGGCCCATGCACCACTCACTACCCCTGGTCAAAAGGCCACAACAACAGCCCAAAAAATCAAAAAACAGAGAAAAATCAGCACAATCCCATGCCATCCATGCCCTCCATGATGTTTAAATTCAAGACACCCCACAGAAAGACTAGGCCCATGCACCACTCACTACCCCTGGTCAAAAGGCCACAACAACAGCCCAAAAATCGAAAAACACAGAAAAATCAGCACAATCCCATGCCATCCATGCCCTCCATGATGTTTAAATTCAAGACACCCCACAGAAAGACTAGGCCCATGCACCACTCACTACCCCTGCTCAAAAGGCCCCCACAACAGCCCAAAAATCGAAAATTCCAAAATTGTAGTTGCAGCAACTATAATGCCCCAAACAAACTTACTTGTGAAATTTCTAATCCAAAAGTGATCAAAAGAAAGTCAAAAAGGCCTCAAATCCAAATATCCAGCAGCATCCACAAAAAGTAATCCTTCCAGGTCAAGATCGGAATGAAAGTGACCAGCACATGAAGAAAGCACTGGGAGGAGCCTGCTGGACAGGAACAGGAAGTTGGAGACTGTGGGGTACTTCCTCCCCCCCCCCCCCAAAATGGACTCCTTGCAAAAAAAAGTGCAGGCAAATGCCAACCTGAGGAGTTATTCTGATAAAAATCATCATTTTCAGAAGGTTTATGCTGCTTGCTGGTGGATTTCTTGTGCAGAATTGCTAACTTTGTATTTTCGCGAGTGCAAGATTGTTGCTGCCCGCCACATCTACGTGTTCGTGATCACGGCGTACTCACGTTGACAAACTCTCGCTGTGTAAGGTGGCAAGCCGCGATGACGTAATCGCGGTCGCCAAACTCCCGCGGGATCCTGCAGCAAGATCCAAAATGGCTCAGCACTCGCAAAATATCGAGAAAAACAACTCGGCAAATGCTGAATGACGGTAAGTGAACGCCGCACGCCGGAAAATTGTATCACCAAGAAAAAAAAATCTGCTGCGTGCGAATTTGCGGATTTTGCGGGAAATTCGCGAATCTGCCGGATTGCGAATTTACCGAAAATCCGCAAAATCCGCGAGCGGAACGGATTTTCCGCCCATGCTTAGAACTGGAGCATCAGCCCCAAAATCTGCACTTGATTGGTTTCTAATGGAAGGGCTTAAGTACAATGCCGAGGTGAAGGCAGAAAAGGGCAAGCAGGGTGGAGCACCAATGCCTAATGAGAGGATGGCCCCTGCCTATCTGGATGACTCAACAGAGCTCTATATTGATCAAAAGCCATTGATGTATTGGTATGAGAAGAGGCGCCAGTGGGCAGTGCTCAACAGGCTGGCAATAAAGAATCTGGCTTGCCCAGTAGCCAGTGTGTCTGCTGAGTGTGTATTCAGTGCAGGTTTCACAGTGAGATGGACCAGTCTCTCACCCCAAAATGTGGAGAGATTAACCCTGATCAAAATGAATCAGCGTGTAATACCATCAAATTACACTGTATCTGCACGTACTAGGCTAAATGTTATGATGATGATCTTGACAGTTACGAGTTTGATCAGCCCAATACATACAGCCACTTGTCTGTGCTTGCTGGTTATTTTTATTCAAATTGCTCTCACTTAATTGATCCCACATCTGTCAAAAAATGAATGATTGCAAAAGACTATGCTCTTGCTGTGACTCCGAGTCTTCTTGGTACACTCCTTATAAAGCTCACCTTTTGTTCTTCTCCTTGATTCTACAATATCATTTCTCTTTTGCAATCCACAGGCCTTCACTTCTCCTGCACAAAAGGCAAAAGCAGCATAACGCTCATGCTTACCATATCCGACCACTTCAGCCAGGCACCCAAGATGACCAACAATCCAAAAAGAAAGCAAATGCACCACCCAATTTGGCAATACAGTATAATTTATCTTTTAATAATCATTTTCTAGAACGGTGTGTGGTTGCTTCACTCCTACTTAATTTCTATTTATTATTTTTCAAACCTATGTGACAGAACATTATAGATATATGATAATGTAATATAACTTGGGTCTGTCTGGGGCTTATGGAATGTTTGCAAACTTTTTAATGCATTTAAGTTAACTATGTCATAGTCATTCCTTAATTTCCTCCCACAGCAGATTGATGATGGTTGGCTACTCATCGACCAGATGAATATTGCCTTTCTGTAGTGCTTGTCTTTGTCACACCTTTCCCAAAATCCCCTTTCTAATCCATTTGTCAAACCTCTAACCCTCTTCCTCTGGGCTGTGCAATTTATTTAAGTGTAACTTAATAATTTACACCATTAGTTGATCACATGCTTAGTGGGGTTGATGAGGTGAAAGCACACCTACTCAGTGCAGGATCATCAGTTCTTATATTACCTAAACAATAGACCACACTGGCCCTGTTTTCATACCAATGCATAAAAAATGATCAATATTTTAGATATGGAAGAACATAATTCATCCGCGTCATCATTCAGGCACTGTGTTGCATAAAAGCAAAACCTTGTCAACTCCGTCTTTGAGTCCACTTACAATTTAATTATTTACGACTTTAGTTTTAATTAAAATATTAGCTCACCATTGCTCTGAATAATTCAGTGCTGCATGTCATATTTTCACTATCAGGTATTCTTTGTTGTGTAGTAGTCTTGTCTCAATTGTTTGTAAAGCTATGATCTAATAATAGAAATAACCCACTAACTCTGTTTTTATTTCAATTTAGCTACCTGTGAAGATTGCAGGTAGACTGCAGCAGCAGTGTTGTTGAGAAGGAGAGGCTGGAGGGACTGGAGGCTGGCTGCGGCTCTGGGCAGCTGCCTCTTCCTCCTCTTGCCCAGCCACCAGCTGCTTGGACTCAGCCCGTTTGGCCACCAGATTCTCCTGACTCAGACAGGCTGCTACATCCTGCTGAGATGGATGACCTGCAGGAGTAGGTGAGAGCACACCCATATGCAGAACCCCCCCCTCTGGTTTCTTCATCCATCAATTATCCATTCATCATTTCATTATTCTAGTATTTTTTTCTTCACCATTTGCTTGAATACACACTATTTAAACTTTAAATTCTTTCATCAGTCTTTCATCATTGAAAACCATCCATTCAAACATTGCATCGATGAACATTTCACCAACATCCATTAACCTATCCACGTATACTTTCACCCATTTACCTATCCTGCTTTAACCTACCAAGCATTCGTTTCAGCCATCCAGGCAGCCATCATTTAACCCATACCCTTTCACCCACCCAGGCAGGCATCCTGTCACCCATATATCCTTCCATTCATCTTTCACCTACCCATGCTTCGTATCACCCACCTATATGCATCCTTTAAGTCGCACACATATTCACTCTTGCATCCTTTCACTCATATATATTACATTTCAACCATCCTTTCTCCTTCCATCCTTTTTTACTTTTCCCATCAACCCATTGTTAAAGTTCATTATGAACCTTGGTCTGCTGAGATGCTGCTAAAGCAGGGTGTTCACGAATCATGATTTAATGTTCTTGCAGTGAGTCTATTACCAATTGTCAATAAGCAAGCAATATGACTTACCATCACCAGTCCCTACCAGTGTTTACCCCCCCTTGCCTGCAGCTGCCACATCCACTCCTCTGGTGCTCTCCCCGCCGGCCCCTGCACTGGTTATCTGTGCAGCTAGAAAAAACATCCCATATTTTAGATACCATATGTGCCTCCCCATCTATTATTTTTTTACAAAATGCTATCACAATACATCACTACAGTACAGTTACACTATCTTCTTTCAAAATATCAGTTTGGGCATTTTGTTGGTTGGCAGTATTTGAAACACCGTGTAGTCAAGCTAACCAAAAACATTTTGTAATGGAGGGGTAGAACTATGACGAATCTGAGTCATTGAAGTGCAATGAAGGGGTGGAATAATTGATCAATGTCGAACAAATGGTCTTGGTTGGCAAATGCAATGGGGCTATCCTCATACTTCCAGCAATGCCGCACTGTCATCAACAGCTGGTATACTATGATAATAATACATACACATCATTGAGAGGTCCACCATGACCATGGCCACACTCAAGTTTTACTGTTTGAGCATGAGCAAAAAAAAAGAATGCCTTCTCAACAAACATGAGTATAATACCTTACTTGGGCATGCAATCCTCACAAACCTAAAATGAGTTCACTGGGCCTTGCAGCACCACCATTCAACAAGATATACACGGGGAGAGGGAAAGCTTACTGACAAATCAGGTGAAAAGAAGCTACAGAACAGAAAGACTAGTATAGACAGTTTGAAGTCCAGAACAGAAACTTGAAATATAGAAAATAAATAAATAGGATAATAAAGGAATAAGAAGAATTTAGGAAACAAATAGAACAAAGAAAAGGTGGAAAACAATTAGGAGACAGGCACAGTAAAAATCAAAAATAATTCTAAATGTGGTGAGGTGAAAGTTAGGGAAATAATAATATTAACAACAGGAGGACTTACTTTGGCCAGCAGAGCCATTTGCAGAGGCACCTTTTGATGCACCTCCGCTCCCTCACCCTCTTCTTTATTGGATCCAGACCCATCCCTCTTCTTTCCCCTGAATACTGAAGAAATAAATAAATAAAATAAAATAAGATTAGCGGCACAGTGAATAATAATCTCCCCAAAAATATTTTGACAGGCAAATGCAAGCACAGTAATATTGAACTTTTCCAAATCATATTTGTTATAGCACTACTAGTATTGTGCACCTATTCATATTTTCCTAAATGTAACACTAGCCCAAATTTCCTAAACTTAATTTTGGAACTACCAATAGATTGAAACAAATGATCTTTGCTTCTCATCTCATTCTCAATCTCTCAGTCTCAAGTTCAACCCCTTTGACAGGCCAATCTATCTGCATTTCGTTTCAGTGCATTGAGGCATTCACATACTACACATCACTGAGAAATTGTTTGGGGTTGTGATTGGGACTGTATGAGCTACAGCAAATGAAGAAGGGCACAGAGAAGAGAGAGAATGTGCAAAATCACTAATAATTACTATCTTAGTGACAGAACAGAGGCGTCTTTGCATGACTTCTTAAATAAACAGCGCAAGCGAGCACCAACGATTCGGATTAGGTGGTGCCACCAAGCATCTTTCTAGATGATGATCACAAAATTGTAACATAAACTTTACTTACCTTAGTGTGAGCAGCATGCTTTTTATTTGAGAACAAAATGTTAGTTTAGATGGAACACAACAAATAAAAAATTATTACTGACCGATCCCTGAAACCTCCACACCAGCAGGTCGAGTAGGTCTTGCTCCCTATCCAGGATGTTGGCCCACTGGTGAGTAAGCTGTTGGTGAGCATGCCAGATACCAGAGCTGTGGCCCACAGCCCCACTCACACTCTCCCAGTGTTACTGACTCTCCCGGGGCTGTACCCACTGCCAGGTTTCCAGCCTGTTGCAAGGGTGATGAGGAGGTGCCGCTGCACATACAAAAGAAGCATAGCCAACTCCACATCTGAAAAAATGGCACGGCTGCACCCTTTCGCAGTGCTGCAGACTGCAAGGCACACAGATGGTGAAATGGGGGGTTTAGGGGCGGGCTGACACTGCTGCTCCACTGCTCTGGCATGGCGATGGGTGGGAGGAAGAGAAGATAAGAATGGAAAGAGGGAAATGAAGGAAGGAAGGAAGGAAGGAAGGAAGGAAGGAAGGAAGGAAGGTACGAAGGAATTAAGGAAATAAATTGTGAAAGTAAAGCAAAAAAGGAAAAATGTACAAAAGTCAACAAAAAACACAAAAAAGTTTAGAGAAAATGTAAAATACACAAACAGAAAGTAAGATAATACATACAAATGAGAGGTAGATAAGTTAGAGATGGGTAGGATTAAACAGACATAGGACGGATTGAAAAGTAGGCCCCAGCACCGTAAGCTGAGCAAAAAACAAGATGGCTGCACCCATGTGAACCGTGTTGTGCCGTTTGCTCTTAATTTCTATCATGAGTACCAACTTAGCATTGCGTATGTGATCTGAATGGGCCGGTGAGCACTCTGCCCGCTCGTGGAACTCTGCGTAGAGCTGCAGAGTTTATTTAACACTTTGTACAACTATGCCTTGCTGCAATAGAGGTATAAATTCAGTTTTCTTCTGTGGTATTTTTCCTCAGTGGTGAAAGGACCATGGAGTCCCCCAATTTGCATGGGCTTGGAAGTGTCGTGATCTTTGAGATCATATTCCATTTGTTCCAACCAAACTATTAATAGCCTAAGCTCTCCATAAAGTCTTTCACCTCTTCGCTTGGATATCCTGTGATCTAGGCGCATGATTGAATCAATACATTTGTAACAATCTGACGAGAGGTCCACAATGTGGGCCAATGAGTCCCTGAGCTCATACTTTAGGCATCTATAAAAGATCAAGGTTTTCTTTTCCTCTGGTCACTGAGTTTCCGTTACTAACCTACTGCATGATGTACTGTATAAAAGTAAATCCTTAGTTCCTTGTTGCATGTTCAGCATCTCATTATGGCTTGCTTGAACAAAGGAATGATGAGCAAAGATACGTCGCATTGTCTCCATAAACCTTCCTAAATCATGCACAACAGGGTCATCATTTTCGATGAGTAGGATGGCCCAATTGACAGAAGTGCCTCCAAGATAAGAAATGATGAAGGCAGGGATCAGTGGGAAATACTAGGGTTTGCACAGAAACTGCAAGTGGCACTGACTTCAGAATTCGTCACACTTAGCGTTATCTACATAAAAGCGCTCAGATAAAGCCAGAGGAAGTCTGCTCCCAGTTGTCTGGTACATTTTTAAAGCACCCGCCTGCTGGGAGCAGATTGCTCCCATATGGCTGAAGTTTAGAAAATATTCCAGCCAGATGGGAGCAAGCACAGGTATCCCTGCCCGTGGACCTCTCCCTTTTAAAAAGTTTATCAGGCCAGGGGATCAGGTCCCTGGGGTCTTTCAAAAACTCAGAAAGGGGATCTGTGTAGCCCCCTTCCTGGTTTTGGAAGTTTCAGCACTGAGGGGGGTACCCCAGGGCCTATAATAGTTTGGGAGGTGGGCTCTGGCCCCCTCCCCTTTAATGAAATTAATCGAGCTTGGTGTCTCCAGGGAATTTCTAGTTTTGGGGCGATAAGCCACGTGCCTCCCTTCCCATTTGTGCACATTTTGGCCCTGGGGATGGGCTCCCTGGTGCCTATAATGGCTTGGTGAGGGGGGCCACATGCCATATTCTCTTATGAAATATGGCCATGGGGATGGGCTTCCTAGGTCATATAATGGTACAGGGAGGGTTGGCGCTCATCCCTCTCCCCTTAATTAAACAATGTGACCCCGGGCTGACTTTTTTTAATGATCCCACAGGAGTTTGCTTTTGAAATGTTTGCCTCTGGGGGGTCATTCTGATGTTTTTCTGATGTTACTGGCAGCAAATCAGAACACTCTCTCCCGTGGGAATGAATTGGCCAAAGGGAAATAAAGTCCCTTAAACAATCAGGATGCTCGATTTTTAAATTGGTGCTCACGCAAAAATGTTTTGAGCCTCTCACTGACCCAACCGTCCAGATATACAAATATTTTTTACCCTTCTTTTAAAAGTAACTACTGAATGGATTTACTCCAAATCACAAAAAGCACAATCTGGAAACCAAGATATAGCTTCCTGACAAATTTGGAGGAATTCCTTTCACCAGTTTCTGCTGTAGTCCTTTTTCTTTGTGTCATAATTTTTTTATTGTGTATCTAAAAGAAACACAGCAGTGTGACAGGTTCACAACATAGTACAAAATGAAGGTTATAGCATGATGGATTCATCCATACATCAATGAGGGAGGCTCGGGGATGGGGAGGTGAGGGGCGGGGAAGGAGAGGGAGAGTGGAGGGGGTACCATAACAATGTAAAAAAATATTTCACCAACATGGACATTGCAATAACTTGAACAATTTAATATGCAGTATGTTGACTCATTGCAGTGAGCATCATTAATGGTGCCTTGGTCATTCATCCTGTTGGTAGCTGTGTGATGGCCACAAGTGGCGGATGCTCTGTTTGGGGGACGGGAGGGAGGTCGTGAGTTGGCAAGAGCCTCTGAGCTGAGGGGAAGATGAGAGAGGGAGAGGGTTTAAGGCTGGGGAGGAGGAACAAAGGGGGGTACCCTCTTGACAAATCCAGACTGGAGGACTACTGTAGATCTCGGGCATCAATGATAGGTATTTGGGGTAATAAGGTATGGTGCAATGAGGGGAGTGAATCTGAGGGTCTTTGTGGAAATATTGAGAACTGCAGAGGGTGCAGAGTGGGTTTGCTTCCCTAAGTAGGAGATCGGTCCACCAGGTTTTGATTATGTAGTAGTGGCTGCCCATATTGGATGGGGGATAGGTGCCTGCCTACATGTCTGGTATCGAAAGGAAAAGGGTAGGGGTGACTGTTGATAAGCGGGAGGATGGGGAGGGGTTGGGAGGGCAGGATGGGAGATGGGGATGGGGATGGGGAATGGAGGGGAAAGGAGGGGAAGGGGAAGGTTTGAACAGGGGAAAGGAAAAGGGAGGTGAAAATTGTCCATGTTAGGGGTGAAGAGAGAGGGAGTGTGGGAGGGTAAAGGTAGGAGAAGTATAAGAGGGTAGTTGGGAATATCTGTGGGGGATGAGGAAGTGGGTGGGCATGGGGGACTATGCTGACTGGCAGTTGTCGCAGTTGGTCTGGTGGTCCATGGGATCTGGATAGGACATTAGTGTGTGTACTCCCAAAGAAAGGGGGTCCATGCCTGCATAAACACCTCCACCAGGACCTGCATTCCATAGATAAAGCATTTGTGAGATGCTGTTTGGACCAGTGCCGCGGTCCAGTCTTTTTGCCAGGGGAAAGTGGGTGACCTCCATTGCCGAAGGGTGCAGAGCTTAACTGTGGACAGGGCTGTGTGTAGGAGGTGGCGTTGTGGGTGAGTAATATCCAGGGAGATTCTGATATCATGCAGGAGGATGATGGGAGGGGTGAGGGGAAGGCAGAGGGTCATGGACTCTCCCAGGGTGTCTCCGATATAGGACCAGAAAGGTTGAATAGAAGGATATTTACAAAGAATGTGGGGGATGTTGCAGCATGTGTCTGGGGATCTCCAAAACCTAGATTGTGGCAGTAGGCCTGCCCTCTGTAGTTTTGAAGGGGTCCAATACCAATCTTGTAGGGTCTTAAACAGTCAAAATTGCAGTTAGGCCTCACGAGTTCCCTTGTCCAAGGCCTAAATTGCCTTCTATCCAGTCCTCTTCTGTAATGGTAAATTGTAGCCGTGCATGCTATTTTGCCTGGGGACTGTGCAAGAGAGGTTGTGAGAACAGGTGATTTGTTAGGGTACCATAAAGTCCTGACATCACTCCCATGTATCAGCCCCATACCGATAGATAGTCTACTATCAGCGAGTATTGCATGGCCCAAGGGCGAGGACCAAGACATCACCTCAGGCAGTATTGTAACTGCAGGTGCTGCCGGGCCTGCTGCAGGGATAACCCAAATTCCTCCCGTAGCTGAGAAAAGGGCTTTAAATCACAGTTCAGTAGAACCTGATCCAGGGTCTGTATACCTACTGCCTTCCATCTGTGCCAGTGGAGATTCTGGACGTTTATTCGGATTCTGTGATTGCACTATATAAGTGCCTTGGCACGTAGGTGGTAGTTTATGCCCAAAAGGGGGTGCATATGTGCCCTGCCTTATGTGTAGCCTGTATCACAGGGTGTGGAGGAGATAGTTGGGGAGTGTAGTCCCCATAGAGCGGGCCAAAGCCTTCACCGCAAGTGAGGAGTGATCACTCCATTGTGGCCTACTGCAGGGGATCTGGCGTTTCCAGTAGGAAATAGGTGAGCTGAGAGAGGTGCAGGCCTAAGAAGTAATGTTCCATTTGGCTACTCTATCCTTTCAAGAAAGTCAGGTGCCTGAGGAATGGAAACTTGCACAGGTAGGTCCTATTAAAAAGAAGGCGAACCTGAGTATCTCCCAATTGGATAACCTCCGGCCCATTTCTCTCCTACCTTTGTGTGCCAAAGTGGTGGAAAAATTATTGGTTAATAACCAGTTGGTTAAATTTGTGGAGGATAATCATCTTCTACACTTTTCCCAATCTGGTTTTAGGGCGAAACATTATACAGAAACTGCCCTTCTCTTGTCCACAGAACTGCTTCGCCAGAAAGTGGATGAAGGACAGAACGCCGCTCTGATATTGCTGGACCTGAGTGCGGCTTTCGATACTGTTTTGCACTCCAGACTTCTTGCCCGCCTGAGCGAGATGGGGGTTGCCGGGCCAGCCTATGAATGGATGGTCTCTTTTTTGGCGGATAGAAAATTCCAAATACATTGTCCCCCCATTAGGTCCACGTCTCGAGCTCTAAAACTAGGGGTCCCGCAGGGCTCTATACTGAGTCCTACGTTGTTTAATCTGTATATGGAACCCCTGGCTAGCATGGTGGAATACTATGGGGTGGATATCGTGTCATATGCGGATGATACTCAACCGGTGGTTACTCTGTCTCACAACCCAGTTGAGGCGGCAGATAATTTTTCTGCTTGTCTTCTGGCACTTGCAGCTTGGATGAAGAGCAACTGCCTCCGCCTTAACGGTAACAAGACCAAACTTCTTGTGATCGGTTCCTTTCCATCAATTTGGACAACAGCCTGGTGGCCCGCTGATCTGGGTCCTACACCCACCCCCTCTGATACGGTGAAGAACTTGGGTGTTCTCTTAGATATCAATCTTTCATATGCCCAACACATCGGCAACATGGCGGGGAAATGCTATGGCATACCGAAGGTCCTACGTAAAATCTTGGATCTCCTACCTATTACAGCTAGGAAAACATTAGTACATGCCTTAGTCACGTCCCATCTTGACTATGGGAATTCCCTGCTCTATGGCCTTAGTAAAAAGGGCCTGAACCAACTGCAATGTGTCCAAAATGCGGCGGCCAGGCTTGTTTTAAACTTGCAGAGGAAGTCGTCGTGGTAACGTGCGTTACAGATCTTGCACTGGCTCCTCATGCGGGAACGTATGCGGTTTAAGACGATGTGCATTACCCACCGCATTTCACAGGGCAAGGGCCCGGCCTACCTCCAAAGGATGTTAACTATATATCGTCCTAAACGTCTTTTGAGATCTATGGGCAGCATGCAGTTTTCGGTACCCCGCATCTATAAAGCGAGGATGGGTGGGCACTCTTTTAGGTTTCTATCCAGCAAACAATGGAACAAACTCTCCATTGAGCTCCGGATGGAACCTTCAGAAATGAGGTTCCGGCTGAAACTTAAGACTTACTTGTTCCCAGAAGATTAGTATGGAGTCAGTGCCTCACCTCTCCTGTCCTTTCCCCTCATCATGGATTGGTCTTTGTTAGGAGTCTTGTTGGAATGCATCCTTGCGCGGAGACGCACTGTTCTTAGTGTAATCAGGCGCTTAATAAATGTTTTTATTATTATTATTATTATTAGATGGTAGGCCCAGGCTGCCACTTGAGCAGTGGGCCATGAGTTTGGAAGCCGCTTAGCGAGGGCAGTTAGAACCCCAAAGTCTATGATAAAGGCATTGGATTTATATTTTGGGACCCCCTATTTCCCCTGCCCCGCTTGATGATTCATCCCGAATGTTTTCAGGCACAAACTAGGCAAAAAGAGCACTTTTTTGGAAAGTTTTGTGGAGACTCGTCAAACGGTGTCAAAGTTATTAGCAACACAAAAAACTTGTTTCCTATGTTAATGCTGACAGAGCTGGACTAATTTATATAGCACAACATTATCATATGTTTTCTTAACATTAGCCCACTGGGGCGGGACTGCATTCACAAAGTGATTTTGTGATTGTTAATGCCAACTAAGACAAATCACACTGGATTCACTTGTATTAACATTAATATGAATTGCTCTTTAATATTATTGATGTATGGAATTTTTCCTGAATGTTCAGAATATGTAAAAAATATGGCAAATGTATAATCATTTCTTAAGATACCTTTTGCAAATGGTGCTCATGTAAGACACCTTTTATACATGTCTATGGTAGTCCTTCCATCATATCAATGAATTAAATTGTATCTAAATAAGGGAACAGTGAAGTAGCCGCCATACCGTGATTAAGCTGTAAAGCGAAATGCATTGGTGATGCATTATCTTGCTGAATTAAATCTTGAAAAGCGTCTCTGTGTGTCCTGGATTTCTTTTCTGATATGGATAGAATTGTGCTGATATATATATAAATACATATATATAATGCCTTCTGTGCGGAAATACAGTTTCTCTGCCTGATCCCCTGCTGTGTCCCTTCGGTTCTTTGGAGCAGTGAGGAAGGAGCCTTTCTTTGTATGTGTATATATATATATATATATATATATATATATATATATATATATATATATATATATATATATATATTACCTACTGGCGGTCGCCAGTAGGTAGTTATAGTTAGGACCTAGTTTCCATAGGAAATCCTCAACATTCTATTTGGAATAACTTTGGCCCTGGTTGAAGAATCTTAGCGAATTTCTCAAAGAAGATGGCTCGGTCCGCTGCGCTCCTTCCCTAAAAGTTTGGGGGGGATTGGTCAAGTGGGGGCTGAGATAAAAGGGGGGTCCCAAAACGTGTTTTCTCCATGTTATTTTCCATAGGACCTTTAGACTCGGCTACAGGTCGAACGGGTGAATGGATTTATAAGAAATTTGGCAAAACTGTACAGTCCGGCTCGCAGATTACGCTTTTTTTGGAATGCTGTAAATCCGTTCAGTAGTTGCTGAGGAAATTAAAGTTAAAGTCAATTATATATCTATACGCGCGCACACGTGCGCGCACCCAAACGGCTGCGCGCGCGAGCGGAATTTTGTTGCGTGATGTCTGTTAACGTTCGATTCGAAGGAAATCAGGAAGTGTTGACCGCCATTTTGTCATTACGAGTAAATATATTGTTGATTTCAAAGCGTTGGAATATGGAAAGGGGAGAAGGTAGAGATTGTTTTGCTGCGTAGGTTTTCTCAGGGTGTGCAGTAAGGCCCTTAAAGGCGAAAATATATATATATATTTTTTTTTTAAAGTTGCGTGGTGCACGCACTCGGTCGCGCACACCTTTTTACAAGAGTGTGAAAATGGAGATAAATCAGAAGTTTGAGTGCTTAGATATAAGGTGGCTCTGAAAAGAGCCATTGTGTTAATTGAGTGTTTTCTGCATTTATAAGTAAGTACCGATGCAGAGCCTGATGTTGCAGAGGAAGATTCTGTTTCCCTCATTCGTGAAATGAACACCGTCTCTCCTATAGACGTCTTGCATGTGGTATCGCAAGTTGTTGTGGTAAATAGAACCCATGCTATAATCTCTGAGGAACGCAGAAACAGATTTATTTACATGTCTCCTTGCTTTCTCAAATTGTGCACAATGGTGATTGGACCAATTCCATTTCTGTCTTTGGCATATATTGGAATATACCAAGGCAGATCGAGGAAAAAGTGTCATCAATTGTCGAAAGGTGTCTTTTAGAAGCATTTCCAGACCTACCCCAGTGATTGTGCCTAGATCGTTTCCACCACAGTGCACAATTATAAGGTCTGGTTCTGGGAGATGCATATAAGTTTTCACCAATGGAATCAATTGGTGACATTTCAATCCTCTTTTGGAAATCCATGTTATGTGTACATTTGGTAAGCTGAGGTTGCAAATTCGTCTGCTTACTGCATATTTTTCACTCCAGTGAATATAACTGTGTCCTATTAGCCAGACCTTCATTTTCAAGGGATTTGTAGTCGTCCTCCGATCGGTTCTGGAAGTGGAATGGTAGTTAGAAGTTGAAATTCTAATTTAAAGAAAAAGGAAGAGGCTGGGTGTGGTTTAAAAAATAAAAATGATTGGTTGATTGTAAGAAGTGGAGATTGAACAGTACGTTGCATGTTAATGTTTATGTTAAACGAAAAGTACTATTGGGTGTGAAAAAAAAAGACATGTAACAGAGCTGTGGATTGGCAGGTGTTTCTGGAGGGAAAACAGTGTTGTTACTTTGCTGTAGAACGTTGAGATATGAACTTTTGACCTGTGCCTTCAGCCAGGTGCAGAATGAGGTGTTACCATGGAAACAGCCAGAGATGGCAGTGGGTGATGGGTGACTTTTATGTGACATTGAAAATATTGTGAGGGAGAACCAACTGAAATGTAATTGCTTACGTTACGCGCTCCGCATTGCTTCCGGGAAGCTGCGCTTCGCACCTCGCGCACCGGAGCACTTCCGGGTGCGCTAACGCGGCGCGTCATATGACGGATTACGCAAGAACGCGATACGTCGTTGGGGCTACACCGGAACTGATCGAATTGGTAGTCTACAGTGTTTCTGGATGTTTCAGACTGAAGCTGGCGTCAGCATGAGAGCACCTCGTGGCTACGTCGTGGCCATTCCGCGAGCAATCATGGCAGTCGCTCCCCACCGGAAGTCTGCAGGAGTCGGGGGCCTCGGTGACTCTTGTAGAATCTTCAAGGCTGACGGGACGCTTTTGGGAATGGGGCTCATGCCCTAGCAGTCAAGCGTCCGAGTTCCAGGGTTGCCCAGAGCCATCCTTGCAGGCCAGGCCCAAGTCTGTGGAGCCGACCGCCATTTCCTGAGCTCCGTGGCAGCCGCCTGTCGCTGTATCGGAAGAGTGGGTGCAATTCAGCCGGATGGCGGGTGAGACGGTGTAAATGTGATGGTTGGACCAGGGCACCGCAGGACGTGTCTTCAGGTCAAACGGATTGTGGGACAAGGTCCAGAATGGAAGAGGCATCAAAAGGCAAGAAGTTCCGCCTGACCCCGGGAGCCGGCCGCCTATGTCGTGGGCGATCTCAGGCCATACCAGGGGAACAAGACTTGGGGAGGGGGCAGGAGCCAAGCGCCCCCTCCGAGTCCGCGTTTCTTGGACCCTGAAGTATGGCACTCAACATTCAGAACTTATGACATTTGCGCAAGGCAGGGACATCGAAGCCTCTCAGGGACCAAGTATATCCAGAGTCCTTCCTACAGAAGGTGGTGGGGGTGGCGGCATTAGCAAGGCATCCCCCCACACAACTTGTCGGACCCTGAAGTATGGCTCTCAACATCCAGAACTTATGACATTTGTGCAAGGCAGGGACATCGAAGCCTCTCAGGGACCAAGGATATCCAGAGTCCTTCCTACAGAAGGTGGTGGGGGTGGCGGCATTAGCAAGGCATCCCCCCACACAACTTGTCGGACATGACCTCTGGATGTACTGGGTGTTCAATTTCAGAATTGAAACTACTAAGAAGCAATTAGAAGTGTTGTTTTCATGTTGCAGTAGGTTCCATGTAAATAGTTATTTAATAAAACGTTTTATCCTGTTACTTTGCTGGTGTGTTGTATATATTTATAATATTTGCATAGTGTTTGTCGTTATTTTGGGCGGGGTAGGTGGCGGAGCCGAGCTGTCTTGCAGCCATCATGGCGTCGAGCTCGGTTCCTCTCTCTAGTTTCATGTTTTTTCTAACGATTTATATGTTATAGTTTGCTAGCACGATACAGCGGATAGTCCGCATTTTATATATATGTCCTTTTTATTAGGGGGGTACTCCGGTGGAGTCGGACGATCTACCTCTAATAAACGGTCCGGGTTGAACCAACTACCAACAAACGGGGCAGAGATAGGCATGACGGGTTACAAAGGGGACAAAAGTGTGCACTACCTATCCTTCACTATCTGCAAAAACTAAATAGAGTATTGCGACTGTATGCTTATTTGTGAACAGAGAATGACCCAAAGAGAACCAATTTTGAACAATGATAGGCTATTGGCAGTGGGCAGAGAGGCCATGACACAGAAAATGGCTGTTACTTACGTGCATGATGGGGCCTAAAAGGGACTAGATGGCGTGGCCACTGTTTCGCAACTTTCACTTTACTTTTAACAATGGCTGTGGTGAACATAAATGAACGCCGCTAATTGTAGTCATTTTCCACAAAAAAGCTTTTGATATTTGCTATTAAAAAACCAAAGAAAAACACTGAAAAAACCATAGGTTATAGACCATATATAGTTAAATATCTGAAGTCCATCTCTGCACTGCATGGAGATACAGGTCGTCGATCAGAAGATGTGCTGGCCACCTCTAATGGTAATAGCGTGGCCAGGGCTCTTGTCGTTGCCTCTGCAAATTGCAGAGGGTGCACTTGTTTGACATGCCGCACCATGGTATGTATGGAAAAGAAATATTTTTTTGCTGGATTTCCTCTTGAGAGAACCAAGTCACATATCGTGCAGGTTACTTTTGGTGCATTCACTTTCTTTTGATCTTCAGGATAAGTGAAAAATTGCCAGATGAAATATTTATTTTTTCTTATTAAAGGTAGTCGATCATTTTGGTCAGATTCGGAAGATGAATGAGATACGGTAGCCATTTCACCAAAGTCTTCCGAAAGATGTAGGACGTTGTTGTCTCTTGAGAGTAGAAAAGATAGTGAGGGAAGTGGGTGGAGTGCTGCGTGTAAATTCCAGAATTGAAACTATTAAGAACCAATTGAAAGTGTTGTTTTCATGTTGCAGTAGGCTGCCATGTAAATAGTTATTTAATAAAACGTTTTACCCTGTCACTTTGCTGGTGTGTTGTGTATCTTTATAATATTTGTCGTTATTTTGGGTGGGGTGGGCGGCGGAGCCGAGCTGTCTTGCAGCCATCATGGCGTCGAGCTCGGTTTCTCTCACTAGTTTCATATTTCTCATGAGGGGTTTTCTATTTTAGCGAGGTCAAAAAAAGATCTCATCAGTGGCCTACTGATTTTGCTCGATTCCTTTTGTTTTTTCTAACGATTTATATGTTATAGTTTGCTAGCACGATACAGCGGCTAGTCCGCATTTTATATATATGTCCTTTTTATTAGGGGTGTCTTCCGGTGGAGTCGGACGATCTACCTCTAATAAACGGTCCGGGTTAAACTAACTACCATCATGATTTTGTATATCTTCTGAGCTGGATTTAAGCGCACAATTGTTAAAGTATGAAACGTTTTATATTTCTAAAAAAAATACCAAGGTGTGTACATCCGGTAACGCACGAAAGTTTAAAAAGACATTCGGCTCCATTTACTGAAAAGTTTCATAAGAATAAAAAAGAAGTCTAGGTACAGTCTCTTTGACGTACTATAAGTTCTTTGAGGGGTGTATGAAGAATTTCAATAAGTTCAAATCGCAACGTTTTTACGAAATATATAGGCCTGTGCGCGCACTCGGTCGCGCACGAAAGCCTGGAAATGCGATATCCATTTTATTGACAACTGTTGCCGAGAGTGCGCACACCGGGTCGCGCACGAAAGTTTAGTAAGACTATTTTTATTTACAGACAAATTTTAATGTGTTTACAAAAAGGCAAGGTACAGACTTTCGAATTCTGTATTGCTTTACAAGGAGTCTCTATGGAACTTGAACAGTGAAGAAAACGGCTTGTTTTCGAAAAAAATATTGCCAGAACTTTATTGCCAAAAGTATAGGTTGCATACACTACATTTTTCTGAATTAGCATTTTAAAAACCAATGAAATTCACAGAAAAAACCATAGGTTTTACACACGTTATACTTAGGAAGTAGCATTTAAAAAACCTATGAAATTCACTGAAAAAACCATAGGTTTGACACATGTTATAGTTAGCTGGAAATTTTACTGACATAAAACCAATGAAATTCCACGTTATAGTTAGTTGGACTCACTATAACTTGCGTGTGCAATGCACTGCTGATGACGTCACATATTACATCACTCATGACATGGTCAGTGACATCACTCATGACATCACTGATGACACCATCCAGTGAATATGTGTCTTTCTGAAAAATAAATATTAGTGAGTAATGTTTAAATATTTAAATATATATATTAGTGTTTCACTTTGTGTATAAGTGGCTACATGTGTTGGTAAGTAGCTACATGCGTATGTATATGGGTTATTAGATGTTTCTCTTAGTATCAGTATGAGTGTCTATATGGTTTGGTGGGGGTATTACTTAGCACATAGATGCATGAGTGACTGACTCTCTGTTTGTATGTGTTTTGAAGACAGCATATGTGCAGGACTGTATGGGTGGATGAGTGTGTATATGTGTTTGTTAGTGAGTGAATGACTGTCTCACTAGTGTCTTTATCAGTAACGACATATGTTTTAATCTAGTATATGTGAATATTGATGTATATAAGTGAGTATATGTGAGAGTAAGAGATTGAAAGAGTTCCTGTTTAAATAAGTATGTGTTTCTATAAGTGATTGTTTAAGAAAATAAATATGTGTAATTTTCAATAGAAGTAAGGTGGAAGTGTGTGTATAACTCTATTTTCAAATAAATGGATGTTCAATAGTTTATTTGCACGTGTGAGTATGTCTGTGAGTAACTTTTCGATGATTGTCGGTGTGTAACAGGATGTATAGGTGTATCATTTCATATGATGAGTGAGTATATGTATGAGTGGATGTGTATATAGATGGTGGAATTACTGAATTACTTGTTGTAACTGATATGGGTATCTGCATTTTTTTTAAATTTCAGTTTCTATTTTTGAATATGTGTTTCAAGGATTACATTACAGTGAAAGGAGGTCTGTTACTATGTCACAAGGATGGTGTCATCAGTGATGTCACTGACCATGTCATGAGTGATGTAATATGTGACGTCATCAGCAGTGCATTGCACGTGCAAGTTATAGTGAGTCCAACTAACTATAACGTGGAATTTCATTGGTTTTATGTCAGTAAAATTTCCAGCTAACTATAACATGTGTCAAACCTATGGTTTTTTCAGTGAATTTCATAGGTTTTTTAAATGCTACTTCCTAACTATAACGTGTGTAAAACCTATGTTTTTTTCTGTGAATATATATATATATATATCGTGGAATCCTGTAAGATTAGCACACACGCCTTCAGTCGCGCATTAACCAACAAGTAGGACACGGACCCAGATTTCTTCGTCTCAATGTTTTATTTGCCCAAAGTCAGAGACGCGTTTCGCGGCTCCCGCCGCTTGTTGACTCGACAATGAATGCCCATTGGAAGATATTTTTAAAGCGATAGTGCACAATTCAAATCCCTCACGTGACACATATCTCAATGGATAAAGAAGACATACTGTTTCATTTCATATTGCAAATGCATACAATTCTGTCCGTTTTATATATATATGTGCAAATACGCAAATAACCAATGAAGTCAAACTAATATCAGAATAAATGTCGGTAAAATACCTAATCTGATGTTAATTGTACATGTTTTAAAACCCCGATCATGTGAAAAAAATAGCAAATCAAAATACAGATAAAAATAAATTATCTATGGGCAAAGCATTATCGCATGCCTAAGGCTTCATGTACCTTCAGAATTCATCTCGTCACTGTGCAAATATTTGCATAGGAAAAAATAATATTAATAATAAATAAAGGTAAAATACCATTATTTCCTATCGGACTTCAATTCTTGACTTCAACTGTTTGTGCAAATTCGCAAAAAACAATTACGGTAAAATACCTTTGCATATCTTTATATTTCCTGAGGTAGTTCAAATTATAAAAAATAGATGTTAATACTATAACAAATAATAATAAGATAAAGCTTTCCCCTAAAGTGCTAGTGATCAAATCATAAAATTCCTCATGTGGTAAAAAGTAAATTAAAATTGATATATTTATACAGTACATTATTTCATCATAATTCTGTCAATTTCTGTATATATCTACGGTCATTAGTTGCATATAATCCTTGCTCCGAATTCTATTTGTATCACCTGTTATCTATTTATCACACCAATCATATTTTCTACCAGTCACTGAATTTCCTCTTTCCATCACAGATCAAATATATACCAAAGAATTATAGTGAGAATTAATATGTCCATTAAAAATCGATATAATAAATAAATACTATATACAAATAAAATGTCATAAATAAATCTCATTTTGAATTAAATAAGTGGTTCATATAATAAATACTATTATATATCAAAAAATTCCTTTAACCCTATATTTTCATATTGATCTCATTATCAGTACTATTTCATCTTTTTCTCATGTCTCATTTTATTTCAGAAATTGTTTATTCTAAACACGTGTATAAATCTTCCGTGGTATTGAGACCTTGTGGTTGCTTTGAATCTAATAATATCTCGTTTCAAGTTCACGCAATCGACTTCTCTATCACCCCTCTATCACCTCTATCACCCCCCCTGTCTATTAGGGGGTACTGAGTCAATTAAATAGTAGGATAAACCTTTGTTATTTGATCCGTGGACCTCCTTAAAATGCCTGGCCACCGGATAGGTATTATTCATATTGGTTATTGCGCGTAAATGTTGGAGTATTCTTATGTTAACCTGTAATTTGGTACTCCCAATGTATATTCTACCACAAGGACACGTTAGAACATAAACCGTATATTCTGATTTGCAAGACAGCATTTTGGTTATTTTGTAAGGTTTGGCTCTAAAAGGACTTACATCTGTAGTTGTGCTAATGCCATGTGTGCATGCTTTGCAAGTTATGCATCGCTTAAAGCCTTGCAAGTTCTGATGCCAAATGGGATTAGCTAAAATCTCAGGATTTGATATTACGAGGTTATCACGCACAGAGGGAGCCCTGCTGTAGGTGATGGACAACCTCTGCAGAAGCAAGGGTCCTAACACCTGATCACTTAAAAGAATAGGCCAGCTTCCTTGAATGATATTCCTTAATTCTTTGTGCTGCCTACTATATCCTATAATTAGGCGAAAAGTATTCTCATTTTCCTTTGTAGAATTTCCCTCACAGGTTATGGCCAGACTTTTCTTATTGCTTTTAGACAGTAAGTCCTCTCTGAATAGTGTCCCTGTTTTAGCCATTGCTTGGTTTATCTATATATTCACTGAAAAATCCAAAGGTTAGTGGGGTTTTACAGTTAGAAAGCTGAATTAAACAAAAAAATTGAAATTTTCTGGAAAAAAACAAGGTTACTGGGATGTTATAGTTAGAAAATCGAATTAAACAAAGAATTTGAAATTTACTAAAAAAAAACAAAGGTTACAGGGATGCTATAGTTATACTCAAAACACTGCAGTTATATAGCTGAGCTAACTACAACATATATACATATATATATATATTCACTGAAAAAAACCATGGGTTTCACACCGGTTATAGTTAGGAATTAGCATTTAAAAAACCTATTAAATTCACTGAAAAAACCATAGGTTTCACACCAGTTATAGTTAGCTGGAAATTTTACTGATATAAAACCATTGAAATTCCCACGTTATAGTTAGTCGGACTCACTATAACTTGCGCGTGCAATGCACTGCTGTTGACATCACATATTACATCACTCATGACATGGTCAGTGACATCACTCATGACATCACTGATGACACCATCCTTGTGACACAGTGACAGACCTCCTCTCAGTGTAAAGTAACCCTTGAGACACATATTCAAAAATAGAAACTGAAATTTTTAAAAAATGGACATACCTATATCAGTTACAACAAGCAATTCTGTACTTCCACTATCTATATACACATCCACTCATTCACCAACAGTTCTATAAAGTCACTCATACATATACTCACTCATCATATGAAGAGATACACCTATACATCCTGTTACACACCGACATTCATCCAAAAGTTACTCACACACATATTCACACGTGCAAATAAACTATTGAACAACCATTTATTTGAATATAGAGTTATACACACACTTCCACCTTACTTCTATTGAAACTTACACATACTTACTCTCTTAAACAATCACTTATAGAAACACATACTTATTTAAACAGGAAATCTTACAATCTCTTACTCTCACATATACTCACTTATATACATCAATATTCATATATTCTAGATTAAAACATATGTAGTTACTGATAAAGACACTAGTGAGACAGTCATTCACTCACTAACAAACACATATAGACACTCATCCACCCATACAGTCCTGTACATATGCTGTCTTCAAAACACATACAAACAAAGAGTCAGTCACTCATGCATCTATGCGCTAAGTAATACCTCCATCAAACCATATAGACACACATACTGATACTAATAAAAATATCAAATAACCCATATACATACGCATGTAGCTACTTATCAACACATGTAGCCACTTATACACAAAGTGAAACACTAATATATGTATTTAAATATTTAAAAATAACTCACTAATATTTATTTTTCAGAAAGACACATATTCACTGGATGGTGTCATCAGTGATGTCATGAGTGATGTCACTGACCATGTCATGAGTGATGTAATATGTGATGTCATCAGCAGTGCATTGCACGCGCAAGTTATAGTGAGTCCGACTAACTATAACGTGGGAATTTCAATGGTTTTATATCAGTAAAATTTCCAGCTAACTATAACTGGTGTGAAACCTATGGTTTTTTCAGTGAATTTAATAGGTTTTTTAAATGCTAATTCCTAACTATAACCGGTGTGAAACCCATGGTTTTTTCAGTGAATTTCATAGGTTTTTTAAATGCTAATTCCTAACTATAACTGGTGTGAAACCTATGGTTTTTTCAGTGAATTTCAAAGGTTTTTTTAATGCTAATTCCTAACTATAAGTTTCACTTTATAAATAAGACTGTTAGCACTCTAGTTGTTCTTTTTAACACTCTGGTACATTCTGTCATTGGGCTACAGTTGGGCTACATCTAGTTGAATTTTGGGCTACATTTACAATTTTTGATCTCTGGTGGCCATCTTTGGGCTACATTGGGCTACTTTGGGCTACATTTGGGCTACATTTTGGCTCTAACATATATTAAGCCCAATGTAGCACAATACATATTTTTCTAAAGTTAATGTTTTTTACAAACCACTTCAGAATAGGGCTACCTGTCCCTACAATTATCCCATTTTTTTTTTTTAATTTTTTGGGGGAGCGCTCCCGGAGCGCGCCCCGGGGAGCGCCCCGAAAAGCGTATTTCTGAAAAGCGCCCCGGGGCGCGCTCCGGGGAGCGTCCCGTGAGCGCCAAGATCGCAAACGAAAACATGATCGTGACGTATCGCGTAGCCGCGACCGCGTGATACGCACGGCGTAAGCGCACCCGGAAGTACTCGAGCGAATACGATCGCACAACGTAAACTTCCGGCGCGCTTACGCTGCGCGACCCGGGGCGCGCCCCCGGGCGCGCCCCGGGCGCGTAGCGTAAGCGCGTCGGGTCATGTGAGCAGAAAATAACACTTTTCATTGGTTCATAACAGTTTTAGTTTCATAATGATGAAGCCCCTGGTCTTGTGACCTGAAAATAACACTTCTCATTGGTTCAGGACAGTTTTTTTTTCTAAATGATGAAAGACCCCACCTTTTTTCCTTATTCTGACTTTGTCCTTTGACTGAGGAAGACCTGTTTGTTGCTCTCTCTACTTTTTTGCTCCAAATAATGGCTTCAGTAGTAGCATCAGCTGGTGCATCTGCCCCACCACCACCACCACCACCACCAAGAGGACCAGCTCCAAATTATATTGGTGGTCAAGAACAGGAGGAGGAGGAAGAGGAAGAGGAGGAGGGGAGAAGAAGATGGCTGCCAGAAGAAAATACACCTTACAAACCCAAACCACACATTGTTTGGCAGTTTTTTTCAATTCCAGAGGGGAAAAAAAAGGTGAATGCTCCCAAGGTGACTTGCCTCATCTGCAATGATGAACTTTCACGGGGCAACCCAAACAAGAAATATTCTTTTGGTAACTATACCATGATTCGGCACATGACAAGAAAGCATCCAAACAACTACTCTCGTGCAGAGTTCCGGGAACTGGCCAGTAACCTCCCCCAGTCATCAAGGACCCCCTCCCAAAGAAACCAACCCACTTCCTCGCAACCAGAAACATCTGAGGTGATGCCTTGCATTCAGCCGAGATTTGCTGATTTTAAAATTACTTGTACTGCTTGTGGCAAGCTTATCTCCTATGGGGAACAAAGTGTTAAGCTCATCGTCCTTGCAGGTGATAATCACAAGTGCCCCAAAAAGAAGTAATTTTTTGGGTTTTTTGTTTTTTTGCTCCAGTTGAGCCAGTTTCAATTCCCTTTTTTTGTTTCTCCCCCTAAAAAATACAAAAAAAAATATAAAACTGTTTTGAAAAGCCAAAAAAAGTTCAAAAAGTTCAAAAAACACAAACAAAATATAAAACAACAAAAAGAAGAAAAAAAAAAGTTCTTTTTAGAACTACCTCCAATTTCTAAATCAAAACTTCATTTTTTAAAAACTCTGTCACCTTTTTTCCTCATAGTACGCTCCCAGGGCCGCTCCCCGGTGCGCGCACCGTGCGCTTCCCCCGCGCAAAACGAAAAAAAAAAAAATATTTTAAATGCCCCGCGGGGCCCTTTTATAGCCCCCACATCAAACCTAGGGGGTCAAAGGGGTCTATCCCTGACGCCTTATGGTCAGTTCCCACTTTGTTTTAGCCACCTCTTGTGTCTCGATTTTACCGAGACACAAGATGGCGACCGCTCTGGACTGTTTCGAATGTTTACAGACACCCGAGAGCCAATCAGCTTTCCATGCGCACCTCGCGTCACGTGCCCGGAGCGCTCCCTGGTGCGCGCACCGGTGCGCTGCTATAGATATATATATTTTTTTGAACCTAAATTACTCAAAATCCACTGGAGCACATATTTTGAGACATAGCAAAGGCACATCGGGCTACCAGTCCCTACAATTTTGCCAAGTTTGGTGTAAATCCATTCAGCCGTTCGGGCTAAAAGTGAAATCGACCGCCCTATGGAAATTAACATGAGGGGAAAACGCGTTTTGGGACCCCCCTTTTATCTCGGCCCCCGCTTATTGTATCCCCCCAAACTTTCAGGGAAGGACCGGAGCTCGACGAGGCCATTTTCATGAAATTTTCAGGCAGATTCGTCAACCGGTGCCAAAGTTATTCAAAATAGAATTTTGAGATTTAACATTGAAAAAAATCCTAACTATAACTACCTACTGGCGACCGCCAGTAGGTAATATATATATATATATATTGACAAAAAACATAGTTTTCTGACACGTTATTACCTCCCCGCGTTCACAATCCCGCCGGGATGTCATTTTGCTTGCTCGCGGTCGCGAACATAAGGTTCAGGACCGCGAACAAGCAAAAAATGAGCGCTGCACTACGCTACGCTGCACTACGTGTGTTTGCACTGTGCTATGTGCAGCTCGCGTAGTGCGAAGTTGCGCAAACTTCGCAAACTCCGTATATATATATATATATATATATATATATATATATATATATATATATATATATATATATATATATATATATATATATATATATATTACCTACTGGCAGTCGCCAGTAGGTATATATAGTTAGGATTTTTTTCCTATGGGATTTCTGAAAATTGTATGTCGAATAACTTTGGCGTTTGAGGACGGAATTGGCTGAAATGTTCAGGAAAATGGCACATTTTGTTCCTGAGCAGCCCCTGAAAATTTGGGGGGGTTTCGTCAAGGGGGGGGGGGTGAGAAAAAAGTGGGATCCCAAACGCGTTTTTCCCATTCATTTTTCCATAGGGCGGTTGGAATCACTTTTAGCTCGAACGGCTGAATGGATTTACATGAAACTTGGCAAAATTGTAGATATGGTTTGCCCAACGTGCCTTTGCTATGTCTCAATATATGTGCTCCAGTGGATTTTGAGAAATTAACGTTTTAAAAAACAGATATATCTGTGACAGCGCTCCGGTTAGTGCTCCGGTTCGCATACCTGGCGCGTAACGGAAATTCGTGAAGCGAAGCTGATTGGCTCTCCGGTGTCTGTCAACATTCTAAATAGTCCGGATCGTCCGCCATCTTGTCTCTCGGTAGGATCGAGAGACAAGAGGTAGAGAAAAACGAAGGGGGAATTTAATGAAAGGGGGCAAGGTAGACCCCTCCTGACCCCCTAGGAATGATGTGGGGGTTATTAAAGGGTCCCGTGGGGCAAATAAAAAAAAATCGATTTTTCGCGGTAGAAGCGCTTCCCGGGTAGCTCACCGGTAGCGTAACGGGAGTTCGCCATTTTGTGTTTCGGATGAAATAAATCACAAGATGGAGGGAAAACAATGCGGGAAATGGGTATAAGGGGGCACGGGAGACGTATCCTGACCCCCTAGGTTTTCTGAGGGTGGCTGAGGAGGCTCATATATGTCGGGAAAAAAAATAAAAATTGCATTTGTTGCGCGGTTAGCTGCCGGTACGCGAACGGGGTAGCGAACCGGGAAGCGAACATAAGTGAAAATTAGTGAAAAAAGGTACATTCGAAATTTAAAAAGAGTAATTATAGTTAAGGTAGCTCTGAAAAGAGCTTTTGGGTTCTGTGTAAGTTCTAGGTACTTATAAGTAGGTACCAATACACAGTCTTAAATTTTGTATGAAAACTCTGTTTCCCTCATCTGAGAAGTGCACACCATCTCCTCTGTAGATATCTTGCATGTAGTAACGCAAGATATTGTTGTAGATGGAGCACATTCCATGGTCTCTCATATATGCTGAAACAGACTTATTTACATGTTTCCTCGCTTTCTCAATTTGTGGACAAATTTGATTGGACCACCTCCATTTCTGTCTTTGGCATATATTGGAATATACCAAGGCAGTTTGAGGAAAAAGTGCCATCAATTGCTCAAAGGTGTCCTTTAAAAGCATTTCCAGACCTACCCCAGTCAAAGTGCCCAAATCATTTCCTCCACAGTGCACTATTATGAGGTCAGGGTTTGGCAAATGTAAAATGGTTTTCACCAATGGTATCAATTGGTGACATCTCAATCCTCTTTGTCCAATCCATTTGATTTCCACATTTTGTAAATTGAGGTTGTGTAAATTTCTGTTATCAGCATACCTGTGAGCCCAGTGGATGTAGCTATGTCCAAGAATCCAGACAGAAAACATGGTGAGAGGAGGTTCTGCTGCAGTCAGATGAAGTGTGGGAATGAAATGGCAGTTGAAACAGTAGGAGTTTGTAAAGAAAAAAAACGGTGGAGTTTCAGTGCTAATGATTCACTAGCAGTGATTGGTGGATTTCCATTTCTGAAAACAGAAAGTTAGGGTGCATGGATGTGTTCTTTGAAAGATGTCATTTGAATGGTTAAGAAAAAATGATTTTAAGAAACATTGCAGGGGATTAGCAGGTGTACTGAGAGTTTAGAGTTCATTTGAAACATTGTTGTGTGAGCTTGTAAACATGAGAGGTCTTTCAGGAGGTAGTCGCTACGGAAAAAGGGCAGAAAGGGCAAGGGGGGAAGGGTTTTGATTTGAAAAAAGTGAGGGAAGAGTTTTGATTGGGTGACATGAGAGATATGTGTGATGAAATACAGCAATTCTGTGCCTTTGTTGGTTGCAGCCTCTGGAGTGCATACCTTTTGCTCTGCTAAAGAAAAATTGGTGTGTGTCTGAGACTGTTTTGAAATTCAAAAAGCATTTGCTAAGGTGAGAAAAAAATTCATTTAATTTAGATAGAGACTAGTATAGTTTATGGAGAAAATAAGGAAGCCAGCTGTGCATTTAAAATGTTGTTTTGTGTCAAGTGTTTTCATTATTTTTTCCAAAAAGATTTTGCTTCTTTGACAAATTATAATTATAGATAATGTGAAGTATTAGTACTGACAGGGTGTGCTTGTACATAGGAGGTGTGCTGTGTTTTCAAATTATGACCAGAAAATCGTTTTTTAACAAAAAGAAATACTTTTCACATTTATGAGAAGGACAACATGGGGTCTGCTTTTTTAAATAAATATTTCATTTCCCAACATGAATATGGGAGAATAATTTGCTTGTTTGACGGTTTAAAAACTCGTTTCTTGAAGTCATTTAGGTTTCACAATATGTACTGCTAAAGTTTCATAGTCACTATGATAATAATGATATACATTTAGAACTGTTTAGGGGGCAGGGATATGCTGAGGCTTCTGTAATTGTCAAAGGAGGAGAATTATGTACATTGCACTTCTGCATACAGTCCTCACCTTCTGCGTACTC
Source organism: Lissotriton vulgaris (assembly GCF_964263255.1). Classification (NCBI taxonomy): domain Eukaryota; kingdom Metazoa; phylum Chordata; class Amphibia; order Caudata; family Salamandridae; genus Lissotriton; species Lissotriton vulgaris. Next base: position 96,019 of record NW_028245295.1, read on the forward strand.
TTGGATATGCTAGACTATATCTGCTCAATGAGATACATAAGCTGAGGAAACACAGGTGATGTGATTGTGAAATGAGCAAAAATATTTGCACGATTTTCAATTACATCACCTGTGTTTCCTAACATTACTAATCACATTGTGCAGATGAGGTTTAGGCCTGTCCAGGGAGACACAGGTGGCCTTTGTTGAAGTATGCAGTGGACATGACTCACTTCATCTGTTGGCCTGCACATGTATTATGTCCTCTGTACTCTTCAACAAGCCAAACTTTCATCTGTAACCCTGAGTAGGCCTCACCTCAAACAAACTTTTGTGACTGCAAGACCTGCCTTTTTGCTCCTAGATATTTCTTGGTTTTACCATGGCAGACAGACAATCCAGCATACCTCTGGATAGGCCACACCTTATGGTGGTGCAAGGGCCTTGTAAATACGCCCTCATGTGTGCTTCGTAATTTTAAGTCACTTCCCCCTGGTGCAAGGGTCTTGTAAATACACCCTCATGTGTGCTTGGCCATTTCAAGTCACTTCCTCCTGGTGCAAGGGCCTTGTAAATACGCCCTCATGTGTGCTTGGCAACTTTAACTCACTTCCCCCTGGTGCATGGGTGTGGTAAATACGCCCTCATGTCTGCTTGGCAATTTTAAGTCACTTCCCCCTGGTGCATGGGTGTGGTAAATACGCCCTCATGTCTATTTGGCAATTTTAAGTCACTTCCTGCTGGTGCAAGGGCCTTGTAAATACGCCCTCATGTGTGCTTGGCAATTTTAACTCACTTCCCCCTGGTGCATGGGTGTGGTAAATATGCCCTCATGTCTGCTTGGTAATTTTAAGTCACTTCCCCCTGGTGCAAGGGTCTTGTAAATACACCCTCATGTGTGCTTGGCCATTTCAAGTCACTTCCTCCTGGTGCAATGGCCTTGTAAATACGGCCTCATGTGTGCTTGGCAATTTTAACTCACTTCCCTCTGGTGCATGGGTGTGGTAAATACGCCCTCATGTCTGCTTGGTAATTTTAAGGCACTTTCCTCTGGTGCAATGGCCTTGTAAATACGACCCTATGTGTTCTTGGAATTTTAACTCACTTCCCCCATGGTGCAAGTGCCTTGTAAATACGCCCCCTTTGTCTATGTTGTTAAATTACTGTAGGTAGAATTGACAACTAGTGTGTTAATTGTTTGCCTACTGTTATTGGTTTACTGTTTGGTAATAGTGGTTAATATCAATTTTTTAAAACATTTTCCACAGATTTAACTGAAGATCTTTAGAAAACTTTAAAAATGCCCTCAAGGCAGAGAAAACAAAAAGAAGCAACGCGACTTACACTCCACCTTGGTAAAGATTTGCAGCAGTCCTCTACTATTAAATCGTATCAAGTCGCCAAAAAAGCTCCGGGTAAGAAAATGAAATCATTTTTAAAAAGAATTTGCAGACAAAAAAATATCAGTATTGAACATGTTTTAGTGCATAAGAAGAGAGACAATTTAAAGGAAAAGGAAAGGCCCATCAAAAAAGTTTCTGCTAGAGCAGGAGATAAGTCTGTGCATGGCAGTAGAAGGGAAAATCAATTCAGGGTCATTCGTAGGCGAATGTTTCGCAACAGGATAATTGTCAATTTGTTAAAATTTTTTAAGAAAGGCCAACAGAAAGTGGCATTTTATAAGAAAAAGAAAAATGTAGAGAAAATTATTGATCAGGCTTTCGAAATTAAGCGAAAGTTATTTATTTTGGTAATCAATAGAATTAGGAAACTAAACAAGGTAATTTCTGATTTCAAATCAAATAGTAGATGGAAGAGAGTAGTTAATCGTAGTAATTTTTGTGAAGTTTTCCTAGGAGAATGGATGCATAGTTCAAGTTGTGAGGCATTTTTCAATGAGGAGAGTTACTTTCAGGACAATGATTTGGTGCATGCAGTTGACACCAGTGGTCGAGCATATGAGGTAAAAGATGGTTGTCCGGTTGAAAAAGAAAAACTTGTGTCCGCAGATGCAGAAGAGGTGTTAGGTGATGAGGTTTTAGGAAGACGTCTTAAGGGACCAGTCTACACCTGGAAATGTAGTAGTATTTGTAGTGTGCGACAGGATTCCATCAATTCGCTTTGTGATTTTGTTCGTACATTTAATAAGAAAAGTTTAAAACAGAATATGAAGTTGTTGCAAGAATTAGATCATTGCAGAGTGAGAGAAGTAACAGGTTTGCATGGGCATTCACTGGCTTGTCTTTCCAGAAGAGTATGCCAGAGTGTTTTTCATCAATTCAGGATGCTAGCAGTGCATCATAATAAAGTGAGGAAATTAGTGAGAATGTTGTATTATGCTAAGAGTCCAGCAATTATGCTTAAACAATTGAGCAGTGCTCTTTTGCATGGTTCAGAACTACATGTGAAGAATATTTGTGAAGAAATTGAGTTCTGTTACTTTGCTAGTAAAGAGAACAGTGTTGAAATTGACCCAGTAGAAGAAGGTAATGTGGAAGAGAGTGTACAGATTTCTAATATAGTTAAGTTTCACAAGGAAATTTCCATCTTTCAGGTGAAATCAAGTGAGAGGCCTAATTTCACTTGTGTGTGTTGTCGACGGACTTATTATAAGAATCAGACTAAGTTAGGGGATTTATATGCAAAAAGTGAAATGGAAAACAATAGTGAATGGAAGGATTTTGCTACATACTTGATGGTAGAAAATTGTTTTGATTTGGGATCGGACCAACGTATGTGTACTTATTGTTTTAACAAATTAAACCAAAACCGGATGCCTGCTAGAGCGGTTCATAATAATCTGGAATTGGTTGACATTCCTTCTGAATTGAAGGATTTAAATACTTATGAATCTATTTTGATTCAAAGTGTGCATCCCTTTCAGGCTATTGTACGAATGGAGCCAAAGACAGAGAAATTGCCTCCATCAGATTTACAGAGATGATTAAAGGGAAGAGTTGTTTATTTGCCTTTAGATTTGAAGAAAAACATTATCACAATTGGAGTAGAGAAAGTGGAAGAGGAACCTCTGGTTATCCTAGTTAATGGGATTCCGACAAAGAGTAAGAAAATCTGGCAAGATTTAGTGGATGTTAGGAAAGTCAAAAAGGCAACATTGTATTTGATGAAAAACAATGAATACTACAAGAATGTATGTGTTGCAGAAGAGGAAGTAAGTGAAGAAGAAGACAGCGAATTGTGTGCTGGACAAATTGAGAAAGTAGAAGCCTCTAAAAATGAAGAAATATATGAACATTATAGTGTTCATCCTTTGCATTCCAAGGAAGTCATGGGGAATGCTATTGAGTTGTTTCAAATGAAACAAGCTAAAGGGAGACCCATTAGTGTTTGGGAGGAAAGTTTGGAAGCTCAGTGTTTTCCACAGTTATTTCCCACAGGTCGAGGAGGACGATATGATGAGCGACCTGATCAAATTCCTGCTTCTGAATACCGGACTTTACGATTGTATGCAGAAGATCCTAGGTTTCGTCAATGAATTCCCTATTTGTTTCATCTATTGTTTGAAAGTGATCTGTCTGGACTGTCTTATGCAGTGAACCACATCCTGAAAAGTGGTCTACAACTGCGAAATATCTCAGCAAGGGACTTTATGGATAAAGTCAATGTGCAAGACAGTATTTTGGATTCTCACCTGATTAATCTGATGGCATGTCAGCGTGGTACTAATGAGTATTGGTATCGTCGTCATGGTGACTTAAAATGTATGCTGAGGAACTTAGGAACTCCCACATGGTTCCTCACTCTCAGCTGTGCTGAGTATGGCTGGGAAGACTTACTTGAATTTCTACGAGAGGCAAATGGAAACATTGAAAATATTGAATTCAAGACACCCGGAGAACTGTGCTCTATGGATCCAGTGAATGTATGCAGGTACTTCAATCATAGATTTGAAGCTATGATGTCTTTCATCACGAACAAGAAAAATCCACCTCTTGGAGAGGTGTTGGATTTCTTGTGGAGAAAGGAGTATCAATCATGAGGTGCTCCTCATATACATATGCTGCTATCGATCAAAGATGCACCCACATTTGGAACAGATCCGGATGACTTAGTGATGAATTCCATAGAACAGTATTCTACATGTGCTGTTCCAAAGACAAAGGAAGACAAAAGTCTAAGAGAACAAGTTTTACGGTTTCAAAGCCATCGTTGTGGAAAGTACTGTCGTCGTAAATTCAGAAACAAGAACAAGTACTATACAAAATGTTGTTTTGGATTTCCACGATCGGTGATATCTAAAGGAAGAGTGAACAATTTGATGTCTTTGCTGCGACGTAATGTGACGAGGAAATCACCCACAAATACATACAATTTGAAGAGAAACGAAGAGTCCAAGAACATCAATGACTACAACCCATTGATTTTGTCCATGTGGAATGCTAACATGGATATACAGTTTGTGGCTGACAACTGTATGGCTGTGGCTCGGTATGTGACGTCTTACATCACAAAAAAAGAAAAGACAGAACTCAAGGATATGTGGGAGGACATTTCCCATGAAAAGAGCCTCAGTAAGAAGTTGTACAGTTTCAGTCTGAAGATGTTGTTGCATCGAGAAATCGGAGCTTACGAATGTTCTGACCGGTTACCTTCAGCAAGTCTCTATGCCAAATCTAGGAGTATCATTTGGGCAAGTCTTGGTCTTGCTGCAAACCTGTACGGGAAATTGAGTATTTGGCGGAGAAGGAGCCAAGCAGTACAGATATTTTGAAGACCAACATGTTGGATACATATTATCCAAATAGAAGCAGTCACCTGGAGAATGTTTGTCTGTATGAGGTTCTACAAAATTACATTTTCAAGAAGAACATCACAGAAGATATTAATAAAGGAGTGTATGCTGTAATTGGAAGTGAGGGATGTCTGGTCAAGCAAAAAAAATGTCTATTGGTAAATCATCGAAAATTGGATTGCGAATCTCCAGAAAGAAAAGAGTTTTTCTATTTAGCTCTTTTGCAACTTTTCAAGCCTTGGTGTGCAGAAGAGGAACTGCTTGGAGATTTCCTCTGTTACGAAGACTCTTTCAATGCAGCCAAAGAGTCCATAGAATGTCCTGTTTTTCCAAAATATCTAGAAATGTTGAATGCAGAAATCGAGCAGGAAGCAACAATTGCAGCCGAGATTGCTAGAGACAGTTCTCAGGACAGTCAGAGTTCTGTTTCATTGAGTCAGGATCCACTAGGAGGACCAGTTATCGAAAATGAAGCTGCCACTGCCATGATTGAAGTGGAAAGAGCCATGGCACATGCTCAGGAGGATGCGGTTAACTTAGAAGAGTTGGAAAGACAACTCAACGTTGAGCAGAGGAAAATATATGACGAAGTTACCAGCCAAATTGATCATGGATTAAGTCATGAGAAGAAAGAGTGCTCATGTACGTCGTTGAAGCCTATCCGACTGTACGTGAGTGGAGAAGCAAGAACTGGAAAAAGTTTCCTCATTAAAGCAATTTCATGTTATCTGCAGAAAAGGACTGAGTCATCACTGTCTTGTGTTGTCACCGCTCCAACTGGACTGGCAGCACATAATATTAAAGGTATTACTTTGCATCGGCTACTGATGCTGCCAGTGGAGCATGATAACAAATTACAATACCACAAGTTATCGGGAGATGCTTGTTGTGAAGTATCTAGAGTCCGGAAGAAGATGAAACTTCTTATCATTGACGAAGTAAGCATGGTTTCCAATGTCATGCTTGCCTTTGTGCATTTGAGAATGCAGGAAGTTCTTAAAACAGAGTATGATGTGTTATTTGGTGGCAAACACATCATTGTTTTCGGTGATCTTCTGCAGCTGACACCAGTGAAAGGACAACCAGTGTTTAAACTGCTTACGCATGAAGATACCAGGAAGTGCCTAGGAAGCATTGGCAACGTTAACATATGGTTAAACTTCAATTATGCTGAGCTGCGTGAAAATATGCGTCAGGCGAAGGATGAAGATTACAAGAATATTCTACAAGATGTTAAAATCGGGAAAGTGACTGAGCGTGGGAAAGAAGCTTTACATGCACGATTACTGTCAAATTTGTATCCAGAAGAAGACGTTCTGCCAGAGAATATTTTTCATAAAATTACTGAGAAGAAATCGGGAATATGTTTGATGCCAACTCTTGCAGAATGTTCCATCTTCAACAACAAAATGTTGAATTTAGAAAACCAAGAGATTGTGAAACTGGAAGCTATTGACAGAATAGAGCATATGGGTGCAACAATTGTTTTGTCTGAGAATTTGAAATCTAAATTGGATTCATTAGAGAAGACTATATCTAAAACTGCTGGTTTTGAAAAGACTCTGAATGTGTGCTTAAATTGCCGTAATATTTTAAGAAGGAATTTACATGTTGAAAGAGGTCTGGTAAATGGATCAATGGGTAATGTTGTTGATTTTGAGAAATACAGAAATAGAGATGGAATTGAATTTTTAAAAATTAAATTTGATGGCATTGAGGAAGTACAGCTAATTGGTCGTTGCACAGCTAGGTTTTTGCTTGTAAAAGACTTATATGTTCGCCGTAAGCAATTTCCTGTTTGCTTGGCATATGCGGTGACAATCCATAAATCACAAGGTTTAAGTGTAGACAGTGCTTTGGTGAATATTGGCAGTTCTGTATCAAGGAGGGTATGGCTTATGTAGCATTGTCACGAGTCAGAACTTTATCGGGTTTGTACTTGATTGAGTGTGATGTCACAAACATTTGTGCGGATCTAGATTGTGTTATGGAATACAATAGGTTAAGAAGAGAGTATGCGCCACATTTGCCTCAATATCCTTTGTTTGAGAAACGTGTGGTAGGCCGGAAACGAAGAAATATCACTAATAGTAGGGAGGTTGTAGCAAAAAGACCAAAAGTCGATGAACCCAAAATTGTAAGCAGAAAGAAAATGAATTCTGTTGAAGATGTTGTTGGTTTTAAATTTGAAAATAGTTCTGGTGTGAACTGCTATGCTAATGTAGTGGTTAATGTTGTCTTTTCTCTAGAAACTTTAAAAGAACAGATTGTGATCAATTCGGATCAAAGTTTTTGCTGTTTGTTGAATTCTGTGTTAGAGAAATGTAGCGCTGATAGAACAAGAGTAGAAAGTGTGTCTGAAATTCGAAATCTGCTAGACAAATGTTCAGGTCAAACACAATTCTCTCAAAATATTCAGCAAGATTGTCAGGAGTTTTTAATGTATATGCTTAATGTATTGCAAGATGAAGGTGTAGATGTAGATCATCTGTTTGGCCTTTCTTATCAATGGCAGCATGACTGCGAGAATTGTACGTTATCAAGTACTACTAGTGTAGACTCAGAAAGATTTATATATTTAACTTTGCCAGACAGTAAATCAGTATCCTTTAATAAGCTAGTAAAAGCAGCCGATCAAAACATGGAGTGTAGCCAATGTAAGTCTGCAATGCTGTCCACATTATTTATAGGAAGATATGGCCAGTATGTAATTTTAATGTATCAACAATGTAGGCCTGATGGAACAAAATTGACAACTTTAATTAAAAATTTTGTGGCTTCTCAGTTGTCAATATCAGGAAGGACTTTTCTAACTGCAGCAATTATATATCATGAGGGTCCTTCAACAACATCAGGACATTACACAACTTATTTGAAGTCTGGAAACGGCTGGTCATTCTGCAATGATTGTGTTTTAACTTTCAAGAATTTTTCACCTTAAAAATTCTTACCTGGTGTTCTTACAACCAAAATTTTAGGGAAGGAATCTCGGGATTTGTTCTTAGGAATTTCAAGAGGTTCTAATGGCTCCTACACTATATAGCCTTGTGGATAAGTGTAGCACAGAGCGAAAATTGTTTGAGATGTCATCAGTGATGTCATCAGTGATGTCACTGACCATGTCATGAATGATGTAATATGTGACATCAGCAGCAGTGGATTGCGGGTGCGCGATATATAGTTAGTGCAACTAACTATATATGCGAATTTCAATGGTTTTGTGCGAGTAAAATAAGGTTTTGTAAATGCTAATCCCTAACTATATATGGTCTATACCCTATGGTTTTTTCAGTGAATGTATATATATATATATATATATATATATATATATATATATATATATATATATATATATATATATATATATATATATATATATATATATATATATATATATATATATATATATATATATATATATATATATATATATATATATATAAGCACAAAGTTTGTAGCTGTTCCCAAGCCTCTGGTTCGGCGGGCTCACGGCTGGGGTAGCCACCCCCAAAAATTCACACACGTGCAGTCCGGCGCAATCCTTCCCAAGTAGATCAAAAGGAATCACACAGGAGCCGTGGCCTCTATTTCAGTGCAGATTTATTGCAGACACAAACGTCCTACGCGTTTCGGAGTGGAACACTCCTTCGTCACGGGCAAACTTTGTGCATTTCATCTTTGTTAATAAAGTTAATCAACATGTCACGTGATACAATCAACATAAACAAAATACTTCGTCATATTATAAATCATATGAGTATTTCCAATTTTTAAAGTTATTTAATGCTTTTTGTAAACGGAAGGTAAATGACTAGCATGTCTTGAACAGTGTTTTTACATGTTGAGAAATTCATGGTTTACATATAGCGCGTTCGAGTAGCGCGCTCAAATGGCACTCATTAACTTATGACAGTTAAAGATCATCTTTCAAATGATTTACTACATTTATTAACTCCAAGATGGAATAAACAGTGCTTAAGTCAGGTCGACAAAAAAACGGTTGAAAAATAAAATACCGCATGAATATATTAATGTCGGCCGCCCTGGGATTAGAACCCCTAATGTTCAAAAGTGAAGCAGTGGTGTGTTAACCCACAGTGCTACGGGAGTATTCTCTCATACCGCCCTGAAAGAGTGCTACTTGTGCTGGGCTGGCTTGGTGAATGGTATAAAAAATGCTGCAAAACAGCCTAATCAATCAGACTGCAATCCTGTTATATTGGTTATAAATGCCCCAGTGGGCATATATTTATATAAAACCTATAAATCATGGTTTACAAGTTATTGCTGGTATCCAGTAGATTCAATACGTGAATACTACTGCTAATTCCTGATTTTCAAAAGCAAAAAACTTTATCAAACATAACCGTCACTATTTGAAGTGAACCATTCAATATCTGAAGGGAAGCCCATGCATATACAAATATCTTTGTATAATATATTTGTATATGCATGGGCTTCCCTTCAGATATTGAATGGTTCACTTCAAATAGTGACGGTTATGTTTGATAAAGTGTTTTGCTTTTGAAAATCAGGAATTAGCAGTAGTATTCATGTATTGAATCTACTGGATACCAGCAATAACTTGTAAACCATGATTTATAGGTTTTATATAAATATATGCCCACTGGGGCATTTATAACCAATATAACAGGATTGCAGTCTGATTGATTAGGCTGTTTTGCAGCATTTTTTATACCATTCACCAAGCCAGCCCAGCACAAGTAGCACTCTTTCAGGGCGGTATGAGAGAATACTCCCGTAGCACTGTGGGTTAACACACCACTGCTTCACTTTTGAACATTAGGGGTTCTAATCCCAGGGCGGCCGACATTAATATATTCATGCGGTATTTTATTTTTCAACCGTTTTTTTGTCGACCTGACTTAAGCACTGTTTATTCCATCTTGGAGTTAATAAATGTAGTAAATCATTTGAAAGATGATCTTTAACTGTCATAAGTTAATGAGTGCCATTTGAGCGCGCTACTCGAACGCGCTATATGTAAACCATGAATTTCTCAACATGTAAAAACACTGTTCAAGACATGCTAGTCATTTACCTTCCGTTTACAAAAAGCCTTAAATAACTTTAAAAATTGGAAATACTCATATGATTTATAATATGACGAAGTATTTTGTTTATGTTGATTGTATCACGTGACATGTTGATTCACTTTATTAACAAAGATGAAATGCACAAAGTTTGCCCGTGACGAAGGAGTGTTCCACTCCGAAACGCGTAGGACGTTTGTGTCTGCAATAAATCTGCACTGAAATAGAGGCCACGGCTCCTGTGTGATTCCTTTTGATCTACTTGGGAAGGATTGCGCCGGACTGCACGTGTGTGAATATATATATATATATATATATATATATATATATATATATATATCTTTTAGCAAAAACGTTTCAAAAGAGAAACACGCCGCACACTTTTGAAACGTTTTTGCTAAAAGGTATTACTGCGAGGGTGTCCTGAACCTTGCCGCCGGCACCAGCTACTGACGCTCCTCTCACTTTGGGACATTTGCTCGTGATATATATATATATATATATATAAATATATGTATATTACCTACTGGCGGTAGCCAGTAGGTAGTTATAGTTAGGACCTAGTTTCCATAGGAAATCTGCAACATTCTATTGGGAATAACTTTGGCGCCGGTTGATGAATCTCCGCGAATTTCTCAAAGAAGATGGCTCGCTACGCTCCGCTCCTTCCCTGAAAATCTTGGGAAGATTCGTCAAGCGGGGGCCGAGAAAAAAGGGGGGTCCCAAAACGTGTTTTCCCCATGTAAATTTCATAGGACCTTTAGACACGGCTACAGCCCGAACCGCTGAACGGAATTACACCAATTTTTGGGAAAATGGTAGGGTCTGGTACGCAGATCATGCTTTTGTTTAAATGGTGTAAATCCCTCCAGTAGTTGCTGAGAAAATTAAAGTTGAAATCAATTATATATCTATAAGCGCGCACGGGTGCGCGCACCGTGCGCGCACCATGCACGCACCTTGCCGTGCACGAGCTCATGCTGATTGGCTGCCACTGTCTGTCAACACTCTAAAACAGAAATTGTTTGCAGCCATCTTGTGCCTCGGTAGACTGAGGCACAGGAAAGCAGAAAAACCAAGGTGTAGAACTCGAAAAGGGGGCAGGGTAGAAGCACCCTGACCCCCTAGGCCTGCTCAGGGGGTCCCACAGGGACCCCCAAGACAAAAAAGAATAATTTTTTTTTTGAAAAATCGCAGATCAACTAACCCAAAGTAATTTTGAAATGAAGAAACCAGAATCCTGACTGGATATGAGAAAACGAGGATTCAGCAAATGCTCAACCTGCAAGGCGTGCAAGATTGGACAAAACATTAAGAACTTAAATGACCCAGAAGGGTAAAACTTCATAATTAGAACCAGCATTACCTGTGAGTCATCATTCGTCGTCTATATGTTGCAATGCTCTTGCGGCAAAGCCTACATTGGGAGTACGACGTGTTCCCTCAAAACCAGAATATTACAACACATTCGTGCAATTCAGAATGGTGATCATTCATATGCCATTGCTAAACATATGGCCAGCCATAAAACTAAAACTTGGTTAGATGTAAAATACTTTGGACTGGCTAGTATTCAACAGCACGAAAGAGGGGGAAACCGTACACAAAAACTGAGACGATTAGAATCGAAACTAATCATAAGGTTCAGAACCAAGCAGCCGGCTGGCCTGAATGGCGATGAAGAATTACATGTTCATTTATAATATGTATAAACTGACAATCTTGCAAATGCCTGAATATCTGCTATATAAGATAACTGTCACTTTAAAAACCAAGAACTGTACCAGAGACTGATCCAAACTGTTGGTAATGGGAACATAGAGCCAATGATCACATGTATATACACAACATGGGTCAATGTACATAGCGGGGACGTAGGGCACTCAGCCCTTAATTGTAAATTGACATTAAGTCTAAAGTTACGCATTAAAATCAAATCTCAGGTAATTTGAGCTTTGATTAAACACGCACGTGTGTCTCACGAGCGTTATGAAAGCGCTAGTGCTCCTGTTAACTTAGGCACGCTTTCAATGCAGTAACAAGATAGAGTCCTCGCTAATATGCACAATCCACACTGTGTAATGCAAAATGCATTTCAGGCTATTTAAACCCATAAAGAACTACAAGTCCCACCATGCCCCAGACATTGATACTGGTGTGTACTGGTATAAATGCAGAAATGGAAGAGGGACCAACCCCTAATACTACCGCGAACAGGAACTACGGTTCGAAATGCGTAGGAGTTGTTGTTTCATGTTTGGAAATAAAATAACTGCGTGAAAACCGAGAATTGTGCCGCGACTTATTTTCTGGTATGGGATATATGTATATATATATATATATATATATATATATATATTACCTACTGGCGGTCACCAGTAGGTAGTTATAGTTGGGACCTAGTTTCCATAGGAAATCCGCAACATTCTATTTGGAATACCTTTGGCGCCGGTGGACGAATCTTCATGAATTTCTCCAAGAAAATGGCCTGCTCCGCTCCGCTCATTCCCTGAAAGTTTGGGGTGATTCATTGAGTGGGAGCCGATAAAAAAGGGGGTCCCGAAACATGTTTTCCCCTTGCAATTTTCCATAGGTACATTTAGCCAGGGCTACAGCCCGAACGGCTGAACGGAATTACACCAAATTTGGCAGAGAGGTAGAGTTCAGTTCTCAGATTGTGCTTTTTGTTTAATGGTGTAAATCCGTTCAGTAGTTCCTGAGAAAATCAAAAGTAAAATCATAGCGATATCTAGAGACGAAGTACAGCACGCGTACAGAAATCTGTACAATTACGAGCACGAGCGGCATGCTGATTGGATGTCAACTGTCTGTCAACACTACAAACCAGGAAGTGTTGGCAGCCATCTTGTGCCTCGGAAGCACCGAGTCACAAGAAAACAGTAAAAAAAAGTTGAAAAATAAGGAAAGGGGGTATGGTAGAAACATGTTGACCCTCTAGGCCTGCTCAGGGGGTCTCACATGGATCTTTAGGCGCAAATTTTTATTCACTCGTACGCGGTGGAAAAGGAAAAAACACCTCGAAGTTTGTTTTATTCTTAATTAGCTCCGGGGGGGGAGGGGGGGGGGGGGGGAAATCCCGGGGGCTATTTTTTTCTATAATGGGGGGCTTGGAAGTGTCCAACAGGAACAAAAGAATGGGAAAAAAAGTAATGTCGAGGACAGTGATGCTCCTACTTCCTGCGTTTTCTCAGGTCAATAGACTGTTTCCCATAACACAAAAGTTTATTGCAATAAATGTATAGAATTTTAACTTGAGCAAAATCCGGATGAATTTGTGGGTGTGGACTGTTTGCTGAAAATGCTGGTGCAGCAGTTGATGTGCTTTGTGCAATATCAGGTGGGTTGTTCCTCAACCTCTGTCTTGCAGCTCGAGCAAAGTTGTTGGGGTGTAAGTTCTTCACGTGTCGCTCCATATTTTCTGTGCTTAAGGAGTATTTTTGAGATGGATCACCCCTTGAAAGAGTTTGGAAAATTTTACAGGTTACTTTTGGAGCATTAACCTTTTTTTGCACATCTGGATAAGTAAAAAACTGCCAAATTAGAGCTTCTTTCCTCTTCTTTGGAGGTTCTTTAGGAATGAAATATTCCTCTGAAGAATAGCTGGAAGATGAGTCCATTGCTGTTATTATGGTAAACTTTGTTCTATTTGACAAGATTCTCAGAAGAGATACTTCTTTTTAGAAAGTCAAAGTAGAATTATTAAAATGGGATGGAAGTTTCAACAGTTGTAATAGGAAGTGTTATGAACCAATCAAATCTCTTCTTTTAAAGACACATGGCTTTGAGTAAGGTTACGCTGTTATTACGGTGCTCTTAGGAGGAGAGTATGCATGGCGTTTCACCGCGATTGGTGTAATTGCTTTTAAAAGTAACATAGGATTATTGGAACTTAAATATTTTTTTCATAATTATCCTAGATAATGTGTTTTGTTAGTATATTCAATAAATACATAAATATATGTTTTTAAACAATTAAAAACATTTGCGTCTTTGCATACGGGGCGCCGTACATGACGTCACACGGAAGCTTTGATGCGACATGTAACGTGAAAGCGTATTCGTAGCGTATGCTGAGAATGATTAGCAATACAAACTAAGGTGCGATCACTCTCTCACTGTCAAATCAGAGCACCAGGCGTGCTATGATAATGGTTACAAGTGGTCACTCATTGGAAATCTGATTCAGCTGTGTGGCTTATCCACGGTATCATAACGTTACTTTTTAGCCTGTTTAAGTTTGTGGTTTGCTTGAAATATTATGCTTTAGGTTGATATGGATCTTTAGGCAGTTCTTATCTGCAGGAAGCTTGGTTATTATCATTTACATATAGGTGCCTGAGGGAGGGAAAAGAAGTCTATGTGAATGGCGAGGATTGCACAATAGCACAAGATCACTCCTTAATTTGTAGACACATACAATTGCATGGCTCTTGAAATCAAGATACGCCTAATTTGGTGTGAGTTTTGAAAGGCACTGCGACACCTGCTATCATAGCGACGTTCAGTTTACTGGAAACATGAGTTATTTAATTTGAAATAATGCAGATTGCTGTGGAATGTTACCAGGCATTGGTTACATGATTACGGTAACTGAGCGTGTGGTTTGCTATAAAAAAGTTGTGTTTGCTCCTCTGCATGGGAATCTGGGTGTTTCCATTTGGCCGTCGATTCCGACCTTGAAAGAAGAGTCAACCAAATGAGCCATATAAGAGCGCTATTGTCTCAAAAAGAGGTCGCTCTTACATCTGCTAGAGAAACTTTTGTCCTTCATGTAGCAAACACCCGCACAGAAGTGTATGATTTATTAAATATAGACATGCCTCTGTATTTTGGGAAGTTAATTCAGAGTATCTTTAATGCGTCCTTGACTACGGGGTTACCTTACTTTTTTAAAGTTAGAAGAAGTGGTCTTGTGACTTCTTTTCAAAGTATATTTTGTGTCTTCTCAGCATTTTTTCAATCAAAGTTTTCCAGCATCTTTGGTGAATTCCGCTTAATACTCGCTTTGGTTGCCGGTGTCCTTTTATTAATTTGTTTACTTCAATATGGATGCACATCCTGCAGCACACAACAATATGTCCCGACTGTTGCTGCTCCGCAACCGAATGCTTAGTTATTACGGAGCTCTGCCTCTGGCAACATTGAGTGCAGCTTATGGATTATCGTTTCGATTTTCCTTTTTCACATGCGTTCAACATGTCTTCCATTGCCTTAGCTGCGATTTCGACTGGGCCCTGGATTTGTGTCTCTGCAGTACGGTGTCTCCCAACGCGGATTATGACCAGCTGATGAGCCCCTTAGTGGTTCATGACTTGCTCTGCTCTGGCTGTGGGATTATGGCCTTAGCAGCGATACATGGAATAATGGGACGTTGGAATGTTGTTGCATCGGCGCATTACTTCTTGGCACGCAGTTACATTGAAGATGACCCGAGTTTTCCTCTGATGGTGATAGAGGCTCCGGTAGTTGAGGAACATGTATGTTCATTCTCACTATTGAATTGGATGGCTGAAATGTTTTCAGATAAGAACAATGACTTCCTCCTGGAGGCTGTTGCTACATACTGTGCTTATACGCTGTTGGATTAAGACTCTTAGATTTTTCTACCTATTCTTTATTATATAGTTACTGTTTTCTATCAAACAGTAAATAATTTTTTATGCAAATTTGAACTTGACTCTGCTTTTCAGGCTTGGACTCTGCGTTCCTAGTTCGCCCACGTTTAGATCACGTGGTTCTATCGAGGGAGGGTGTCGTGGGCTGAGCCTTGCACTCACACCGTGTTAAGTTAGCATGGGTTCATTAGAAGGTTAAACACCATTTTTGCTTTCCTGCTCTGCTTTGCACACAACACGCAATTTTGATATTGTTTAGAGAAGGCTGAGTATTTTGTTTCACATGAGAATAATTAGTTATGCTACATTTCTAGACTACCTCACTAGTTTAGTGTGTATAGTGAGAGCATGGAACATCAAGGTTATCTTGGATACTGTGTCTGTTATTCGGAATGATCCTCGCATGTTCGACCTATAACACATTTGCAGCTGTGACCACGTCTGATACTGGCGCATTTAATATTGTATTGTGGAGGCATATTTAGACACAGTTGGAGAACATTGGTATCCTGACAGTTTGTGCAGAACTCAATGTTTATCCACTACTCCTGAGTACCAGAGGTATGGGGCCGTCCATGTAATCCTATTTATTAGTTATAAACTAACCTGGTAGGTAGGGAGGGAGAAATGAAGGTATATTTTAAACATGTTTTCCGTTAGCAATATAAGATGCTTTCTCCCTTTGTATTTTATGGAATAGTAACAATGCTGACAACCTTGTGTCTGATAATATGTTTGGTTGCATTATCTAAGGTACTTTGCATGAGATTACGGCGTCAGAAATAAACATTTCAAACTTGCACGTGTCTTTATTTACTCCTTGTTTTGGACTGGTGTAAGACTATATTGAAAGAGTGCTTTTTTTTATCTACCTTACTTAAGGTCATCTAAGTCGCATGTTCTGGGTTGACTAGTCAATGGTGTTTTTGCTATAGGACGAAGAACCTATGAGTCACTAATTGCTAGTCTGGTAGGGGGTTTGGGTACTAAGGTGGGTTTTGGTACACCGTAATTCATTGAGGTCCTAAGTCTTTATGCACAGTTCTGTGTAGGAGCAGAATTCCTGCAACAGTAGTTATAATAAAAAGGCTCGATGAAAAGCCTTGAGTTTGAATCAGAATATGAAATTAAAAAATAATTGAAAACCCCAGCCAAGAAAGGGAGCAAGTGTGCAAATTTACAATATCTTCGGCTGGGGTACTTGTTACAATAAAAATGTTCGATAAAGGCCTGCTCTTTGAATAGGAATATGAAATAGAAGAATAGTTGGTAATCACAGCTAAGGTATGCAGCAAGTAGTTGTGTGCATGTGTGGATGATGTGTTGATTGAGTGGAAGATGAAAAAGGTGAAAAATAAGAAAGGCTGGAGACACACAAACTACCCACTGCCTTTTCAGTGAAGAGAATGTTTGGATTTCCAGCTTATTACACAGATAGGGTGTTGGATTCCGCAGTGGGAGCAAGAGAAACGAGTAGCACATCTAAGGAAGCAAGCTAGTGCATAAAGTACACATAGTGTGCAGTAGTAAGGACGCAAGAAAGGATGGAAGTGTGCAAATTACCCACTGCTATTGATGGGTAGTAGTTACGAAGAAGGCTGAATAAAGGGCCTGCACTTTGAATTTTAATTAAAGAAGAATAATTGATAAGCCCAGCCAAGAAAGGCAGTAAGTAGATGTGTGTATTTGTGGATGGTGTGTTGATTCAGCGGAAAATGAATAAGGTGAAAAATAAGAGAGGCTGCAGAGATGCAAACTTTCCATTTCTTTGTAAGGGTAGTGGGTGTTTAGTTTTCCAGTGCACACACATATATATAAAATTCACTTAAAAAACCATAGGTTATAGACCATATATAGTTAGGGATTAGCATTTTGAAAACCTTATTTTACTCGCACAAAACCATTGAAATTCGCATATATAGTTAGATGCACTAACTATATATCGCGCACCCGCAATCCACTGCTGATGATGTCACTTTTTACATCATTCATGACATGGTCAGTGACATCACTGATGACATCACTGATGACATCATTCATGTGATAATACGATGAATCTGTTCAGACTCTAATATAACTTTAGATACACTCAGTGTAAACAGACACTCACAGATTGTCACTTATCCATAGAGTTACTCATACACCTAGTCAGTCATGCAAAGAATCAATCACACCTCCATTTCCTCAACTATACAGTTATACACATCTTACTTATTGAAATTTATTGTAACACATATTTACTCTTATATACAATCACTGATACAAGTTTTCAATGATCCATGCAGCCACTCCCACATTCACTAGCTATTATACATAGTAATTTATATATCTCAACTCTCATATGCACTGTGTTTTACATATGTACTTACTTTGACATATAGCACTGAGATATCCATTTACTCACCAATACACTCATGCACACAGTCAACCACCCATACAGCTGTTTCCACATGCAGTTTTGAACCCATACATTTAGTGAATCAACTGTTCACACAACTATGCACAGCGTCACACACCTCCCAGCCACCCACACACACACACTCACTCTCCCATACAAATACTTGGGCAACCAATCAATTACCCATAAAGTTACTCATATAGCTACTGATCAACACATGCAGCAGTTTACAGAACAACAGACATCATGATGCACAAATTAAGACAGTTTAGTCACTAACCCATGCACTCAGTGAGACACATTTAAACACTCTCTCATACAGTCTGTCATGCATCTACTAAATCCTTCATCCAGACACTTATACATCCACTCATTCTTCAATATGTAAGACATATTTTAACTTTACAGAAACATACAGTCACTGGATGATGTCATCAGTGATGTCATTTTATTTGTCATTAGTGATGTTGTCAGTGATGTCATTTGTGTTGTCATCAGTGATGTCATCAGTGATGTCACTGACCATGTCATGAATGATGTAATATGTGACATCATCAGCAGTGGATTGCGGGTGCGCGATATATAGTTAGTGCATCTAACTATATATGCGAATTTCAATGGTTTTGTGCGAGTAAAATAAGGTTTTCAAAATGCTAATCCCTAACTATATATGGTCTATAACCTATGGTTTTTTCAGTGAATTTTCAAGGTTTTGTAAATGCTAATTCCTAACTATATATGGTCTATAACCTTTGGTTTTTTCAGTGAATTTCAATGGTTTTTTAATAGCAAATATCAAAAGCTGTAAAATGTATTCCTTTTTTTTTTCTCCAAAGTACGCTCCCCGGTTCGCTTACTGGTGCGCGTACCGGGCGCTCCCCCGCGAAATATTAAATTTTTTTTTCTTTATCTTTGCATGTATCAGCATCCTAATCCTCCCTCCGAAAACCTAGAGGGTCACAAAGTGTCTACCGTGCCCCCTTCTACCCATTCCGAACATTGTTTGTCCTCCATTTTGTGTCTCAATTCTACCAATACTCAAAATGGAGGACTTCCGTAACGCTGCCGGTTCGCGTACCGGGGAGCGCACCGGTAAGCGCTCGATAAAAAAAGGTGGGAAAGTTATTTACAGAAAAACCACTACAGACACTTTCATCAAATATAGAATAGCCCCTACTCATAGCAGTCCCTACCATTTCCCCAAATTTGATAGAATTTCATTGTGAAAATTATGCTGTAAGCCTGATTAAATATCCTGAGGTAAATTACCTAACCAAAACACTTTTGAAGTGTTAGTATTGACAACCAATCAAAATGCTACTTTCAATATCTTCTATTATTTCATGACATTTGATTGGTTATGTACCTGAATATATATAAAGAAAGAGAGAGAAACACAGCCATTTTGACTACTACTTCTTGAAGTACATATTAATTACATTTCAACTGATAACTTAAAGTTCTACTTGAAAGGTAAGATGTTATTTTAAAAACGGAAGTATGTTCTGTACTGTAAGTTAATTAGGTAAACATTTTCTGATAGTTATATACTATCCCTCTGTAATACTTATAGAATAAAATAGACTTCTCTGTTTTAGTTATGGATGGAGTTAGACTTGTCTTGTATAATTAAGAATTGACTTAGAGTTTATTTCATAGTTTTTTTTATATTTCTACTTCCAGTTTGATACCATACACTGCCCAACGAAAAAATCACTGTTTAAAGAACCAAACTACCTGTCTGTACTTAAATCCAACAGTGCCCTATCCGTACTGATATATTTTTTAAAAATTCATTTTACAGCATACAAAATGGAAGGAGAGCAGAAAAATAACATGGAAATTGATGCAGAATGCAACCAAGACACAGCAAATGATTCAGAATTCTTTGATGAATCAATGGTCATAGAACTTCTACAATGTGTTGAAGCTGTGGATTTCTTAATTGAAAATGAGTCAATATCTGACCAAGAATTATTAGAAGTTCTTTTTAATTTTGAAAATAAATCAGAATAATAAATGTATATATAATAATTCAAAAATTGTTTGAGACATTATTCATTTTTATATGTATTTTTTAAACTAGTAGCAAATTGATTTTAATGTAAAATCAGACTTTAAATATACTGTGCAACTTTAAGTTTGCTCATAGTTACTTCCTTTCTTCCACTATATCATCTCCAATGTGTATTTAACATCTCTTTATCATCTCCTGCCTCCATGGTGTTTCTGCTTTCCTGACAGACTACGCTATGAATTCCATATACCTCAATAACTTCTAAAACAACCTGCAAGATATCTACAAAGGAAACAATGTATTTTTATTTTTAGACTCTGCATTGGTACCTACATGTTGGTACTTAAATAAAATAAATAAAAAAAACAAAAATAACAAACAATAAACATACAATATTTGAACATTCTTTCATCCTATTTTCCCAATATTACGCTTTCCGGACCGCTTCCCGGTGCGCGTACCGAGCGCTCCCCCCGCAAAAAAAACGATATAAAAATTATTATTTTTTAACTCTGCAAGGCCCTTTTAAAGCCCCCTCATCAAACCTAGGGGGTCAGGGAGGATGTACTCTGCCCCCTTATGCTCATTTCCCACTTCGCTTATTTCCACCTCTTGTCTCTCGATCCTACCGAGAGACAAGATGGTGGCCGCTCCGGACTGTTTAGAATGTTGAGAGTCACCGGAGAGCCAATCCGCTTCTCCTCGCGAAGTTCCGTTACGCGTCAGGTACGCGAATCGGAGCACTAACCGGAGGGCTGTCACAGATATATCTGTTTTTTAAAACGTTAATTTCTCAAAATCCACTGGAGCACATATATTGAGACATAGCAAAGGCACGTCGGGCAAACCATATCTACAATTTTGCCAAGTTTCGTGTAAATCCATTCAGCCGTTCGAGCTAAAAGTGAGTCCAACCGCCCTATGGAAAACTCAATGTTAAAAACGCGTTTTGGGACCCCCCTTTTTTCTCGCCCCCCCCTTGACGAAACCCCCCCAAATTTTCAAGGGCTGCTCAGAAACAAAATGTGCCATTTTCCTGAAAATTTCAGCCAATTCCGTCCACAAACGCCAAAGTTATTCGACATAGAATTTTCAAACATCCCATAGGAAAAAAATCCTAACTATATATACCTACTGGTGACCGCCAGTAGGTTATATATATATATATATATATATATGCTGACAAATGGCTGTGTGAACTGCAAGAAAATAAATACTATTTGCCTGCCAGATTGGTGGTTCGTCTTTTCCTTCCTGTGGTTGGCGTGGAGGCTGTGTCCGCGTACGCAGAACTTTAGTGAGGGAAACCTGTGTTCTCATATATATATATATATATATATATATATATATATATATATATATATATATATATATATATATATATATATATATATATAGAGATATATATAAAATACATCATGGAAGCTAAAAGACAATTGTCTGGCATAAACTGTTAGGAAAAATCTGGTCAAAAGTAATATGGTAAAGCAAAAGATGTTTTAATGAAACTTTTGTCTCAGTGGCGGAGGGAGAGTTTGATTTCCTTTGAAGAGTACAAATTTATGTACAATGAATTTCCCATCCTTACGGTTCTTTACCTTATTCCCAAAATTCATAAGTGCGCTATTCCTACACCAGGGAGACCAACTATCTCAGCAATAAATAGTGCAAGCGAACATGTCAGTCAATACATTGACTTTTTCCTTCAAGATTTAGTCAAAAATGTGCCCAGCTACGTCAAGGACACGAGTGATTTTTACTTAAAATTAATGACTTAGAATGGAACGAAGATATGCTTTTAATCACTCTAGATGTAGAATTTTTATATCCCTCAATTAATCCCTCAATTGTTCTCAATCAAGGTATGGCATCTATTAAGCATTTCCTTGACAGCCGACCTCTTGAATTCTATCAACACAACAAAGTTTGATTGAGTCTTATCGAATGGTGTTTGCATAACAATTACTTCTTGTTTGGAAATGATCTTTTCAAACAACTCAGAGGGGTGGCTATGGGATCCTGTTTCTCTCCCAACTACGCGTGTTTACACGTTGGCTGGTGGGAGGAACAGGTCCTAAGGAAACAACATCTAGTATGGGTAAATGAGAAGATAGTTAAATATCTTCGATACATTGATGATGTTTTCATTTTATGGCAGGGTGATGAGACTGAGGCTTCTTTGTTTGTACAAGACATCAATAATAACAACCTCAATCTCAACTTTACGTCACATGTAAATAAGAATGAAATTGAATTTCTAGACGTTAAAGTATACATCAAGAATGCCAAAATAGAAACCACCTTATTCAGGAAACCCACGGCAGGGAATACCACTCTCCATGCCACTAGTCTACACCCCCAGTATACCATCAATAGCATGCCATATGGGGAAGCATTGAGACTGAGAATTTGCAGCACCAATGTCGATTTTAATCTTTGTATTGGTGAGATGAAGGAAAGACTGAAAAAGAGAGGTTATCTGGATAGCACTTTGAATCAAGCTATAGCGAAAGCTAATTCCCAAACGAGAGAGAGTCTGTTATTTCCAAAATACACTGATGTTGAATTAACTGGAATCAGTGAGGATAGTAACCATCCCTCGGAAATTTCTAAATGTCCCAGACTAGTTACCACGTTCAGTAATGTGGAGAAACAAATTAGGAACATTGTCAAGAAAAATTGGCCCATAATTTTGACTGAAACTGTGATTGGGCCTAAGTTGCCTAATTCTCCTCTTATCACCTTCAGAAGAGCTAAAAGTATGGGATCACTTTTAGATAAAACTAGTCCTGAGGTGAGCCTGAAATCTATGTGGTTACAGCCTACACATGGTTTTTATAAATGTTCCATGTGCAGAGCTTGCAAATTTGGAGTAAACAAGACACACTATCAAACTCCTTTTAGCTCTCAGAAAATTGCTATAGCTGGCAACTACAACTATAAAACTGATCATGATGTGTACGTCTTGACATGCACCTGTGGCTTGAACTATATTGGAAGTACCAAGCTACAGGTGCATGTCAGGATTTTGCAGCATCTTAGGGCAATTTTACACAGCGATCAATCTTATCCTGAGGCACACCATTTTAAGAAATTTCATGACAACAA
Source organism: Lissotriton vulgaris (assembly GCF_964263255.1). NCBI lineage: Eukaryota > Metazoa > Chordata > Amphibia > Caudata > Salamandridae > Lissotriton > Lissotriton vulgaris. The sequence continues at coordinate 118,964 of NW_028245295.1, forward strand.
TCTGACTTTTTTAAAATACTATGTGGTAGCGGCCATTCCTAAACTACGTAGAGGAGGGAACAGAGAACTCAGATTAAGACAATTGGAAACTACTATGATCCTGGAGTTCGATAGTAAATGGCCCAATGGGTTGAATAATGTGGAGAATATGCACAATTTTTTATGATCTACATTTCCCCATCCTCCCATTCGTAGTGTTGTCTTCAGAAGATTAAGTGCAATAACCTTTGATGTCACATAAACCTTTTCCTCCATTGTATCCACATTTTAATATCTTTGGATTTCTGTATTTATATATTTGTGTAATTCTTGTGCTTTTATACTCTATTTATTAGCGGATTTGCACATGGCATGTTTGCACTATGGCTAGAGTATAGGGGTAAATCCTTTGCACTGATATTTTTCGACTTGCAATTTGCAAGTTTTTGTTTCTGACATATTTTTCAGTGATGGGCACCTTTTCCCCGGTGCCTATCCTTGCTGCTACAGATACTTACAACCCCTCCCCTCCTTTGAAAAGCAGTGGTTCATTGGAATGTATGAAATAATTTTTTAAGCTTAGAAAAATTAATTGTTGTCTAAGCCTTGTTTCCGTTAATAGTTCCACTTGCTTTTCATTTTTATTTTTATTTATCACTACATGCACTTATAAGCTGTGTTTGAGGTTACTGAGATATCAGAACAGAATTTTCCTAAATAGAATGTAATCTATATGTGTATAATTATTGGATACAGTTGATACTCATTGCACAGTTAGCACTTTATAACACTATGTTGCACTAACTTTTTCCACTCGCACTTTTTGCACAGCTTTGCACATTGACCATTATTGCTGCTAGTTCTTTTTTAGAGATTGTGAATCTTTTACCCTCTAAGAGTATACATGTCTTACTGTTCATATTTGAAGGGAAGATTGAATTTGATACAACAAAAAATTCATTGAATAATGTATAAGGTTTTTAGGATTTATCCTTTTGTATTTATTGTATTTATACAGTCATCCATTGTACCATTTGCATTTATGCTTTTTAAACTTACTTTCCGCTAATGCTGCCAAACTTCAGTTTTTTAATTAAATTGCAGCAACAAATTGTATTAGCCGTGTTGGACAGTCTGTCTACTATGCCTATTGGTCATGTGACCGGCATTCAGAGGAGGTGAGGATGGTATCTCTTTAAATATCACACCATGGCGTTTGGTTGATGCTCTCTGCTTGTGAATAAGGGCTCCCGAGCCCGAAAAGCGTCTATGCTGCCACTTAAAAATTAAAATAAACAATCTTCACCTACCTGATTCAGTGGTCTGTCTACAGCTTCGCCGTTCATAGGACCGGAGGTTGCTGTGGAGTATTACTGCATATATATATATATATATATATATATATATATATATATATATATATATATATATATATATATATATATATATATATATATATATATATATATATATATATATATATATATATATATATATATATATATATATATATATATATATATATATATATATATATATATATATATATATATAAACAGATCAGCTAAAATTGAGGTTTGCAAGGGATTCTGGGTAAGGGGACGTTGGGGGATCCATGCAAGCCATACCTCCTTGGAAACCCCCGGGTGTCTACTTTTCAAAAATGTGTGGGCTTGGTAGGTTTCCCTAGATGGCCGTTGAGCACGGGGCCAAAAACCCAGGTGACCCCCCCTTCGCAAAAGCAGGTGGTTTTGAGATAGGCAATTTTGATGTCACCTCACTACGTATTGGGCCCTTGCCTGTCGCGGGTACTTGCGCCTCCCACACAAGTGAGGCACCATTTTTATTGGGAGACGTGGGGGAACGCTGGGTGGTAGGAAATTTGTGTGAGCCCGGTGATGCCACACTTTCCCACACAAAAAATGTGTGAAAAAAACAGATTTTTTTCAGCTAGAATTGAGGTTTGCAAGGGATTCTGGGGAAGGGGACGTTGGGTGATCCATGCAAGCCATACCTCCTTGGAAGCCCCCAGGAGAGACTGGTACCATGTACGATAAATGACTCTGTACGTTTCTTCCCATATATCCACAGATACGGTGTAACTAACCGCTTCTTGAAACCCCAGCAAGAAAAGTCCTGAGGAAGGTGCCACAGAATCAATTGTACTGCACCGAAACGCGTCGACGCATTGTTTTCTGACAGAAAGAATCCAGTCAGGGCCTGGTAAACTTTAGATGGATATCCAACATTATCACTAGTGTTTACATGAGTCAAAGTGGTTTAGGCCGTTGGATCTAGAAATATAAAGTGGCAGAGATATTTGGGAGCCACAGTAATACGAGGGGTTTGTCATGATATGTTGTTTTGTCTTATGGCTATCAATTGCCGATATGTTTTAGATATTTTTTTATTAGTTGTGTATTTTATAATTGTGTTTGTATAACATTGTTTTCATTCGTGTATGATTCTTTCAAGGTACATTCCTTGGATTTTAAATTGTATTGTATTGGTTTGTATGAATTTGCCTTGCATTTTATTGCTGAGATATTGGTTTTTAATAAAATTAGATTGTTAACAATTTTATCTCTTTGTGGAATTTTTTTTTTTTTATATTACCTGATACAGAGTGGACTATAGGTTCTTCTTCCCTGACAAGACAGGGCTGAGGTGAACAAGTTGACTCCAGGGATTCCCCCTTTGACTTACTGTCTTCTTACCCTGTTCCCTGGTGAAAGTGGGGTACCCTCTCTTTTGAAACCAGCCCCCAGGTGTCTACTTTTCAGAAATGTGTTGTCTTGGTAGGTTTCTCTAAATGGCCGGCGAGCACGGGGCCAAAAACCCAGGTCACCCCCCTTGTAAAAGCAGGTGGTTTTGAGATAGGCAGTTTTGATGTTGCCTTACTATGTTTTGGGCCCTTGTCTATAGCGGGTACTTGGGCCTCCCACACAAGTGAGGCACCATTTTTATTGGGAGACCTGGGGGTATGCTGGGTGATAGGAAATGTGTGTGAGCCCAGTGATGCCACACTTTCCCACATGAAAATGTGTGAAAAAAACAGATTTTTTCAGCTAAAATTGAGGTTTGCAAGGGATTCTGGGGAAGAAAACATTAGGGGATCCACGCAAGACATACCTCCTTGGAAGCCCCGGGGTGTCTAGTTTCCAGAACTGTGCGGGTTTGGTAGGTTTCCCTAGGTGCTGGCAGAGCTAGGGTTCACAAACTACAGCTACGCACTTTGCCAGTAAATGGTCATTTTTCACTGTGAAATTGAGGAATGACCATGTTGCGTTTTGCACCGTTTTCTGTCGAGGCACTATTTCTCTCAGAAGACTTTGGGGAACGCGAGGTGAGTGGAAATATGTGGGTCCATGCAGATTCCAGAACTTTCCACCACAGAAAAGTGGGGAAAATTAGTTTTTTTTGTCAATTGTTGAGGTTTGCAAGGGATTCTGGGTAACATAACCTGGTGGGAGGCAGTCAAGTCACCCCATCCTGGATTCACCTGGTGTCTAGTTTTAAAAAATGCATAGGTTTGCTAGGTTTCTCTAGGTGCCAGCAGTGCTAGGGTTCAAAAAGGGTCCTTTTTCACTGCGAAATTGATGTGTGACCACGTTGCGTTTTGCGCCATTTCCTGTCGCAGTCACTAGGCCGACCCACACAAGTGGGGTACAATTTTTCTTGGAAGACTTTGGGGAACGCAGGGTGGAAGGAAATTTGTGGATACATGCAGATTCCAGAATGTGGAAAAAATTTGTTTTTTTGACAATTTTTAAGGTTTGCATGGGTTTATGGGTAACAGAACCTGGTGGGAGGCAGTCAAGTCACCCCATCGTGGATTCCCCTGTGTGTCTAGTTTTCAAAAATGTACAGGTTTTTTAGGTTTCCCTAGGTGCAGGCACAGCTAGGGTTCAAACACTACAGCTAGGCACTTTGCCAAAAAAGGGTCATTTTTCACTGTGAAATTGAGGTGTGACCAAGTTGCGTTTTGCACCGTTTCCCGTCACAGGCACTAGGCCGCCCCAAACAAGTGAGGTACCATTTTTCTCAGACGAATCTGGGGAACGCGGGGTGGGTGGAAATTTGTGGATCAACGCAGATTCCAGAACTTTCCACCATAGAAATGTGGTGAAAATGTATTTTTATGTCAAATGTTTAGGTTTGCAAGGGATTCTGGGTGACAGAACCTGGTGGGAGGCAGTCAAGTCATGCCATCCTGGATTCCCCTGGGCATCTAGTTTTCAAAAATGTATAGGTTTGCTAGGTTTCCCCATGTGCCGACAGAGCTAGGGTACAAAAACTACAGCTATGCACTTTGCCAAAAAAGGGTCATTTTTCACTGCGAGATTGAGGTGTGACCACGTAGTGTTTTGCGCTGTTCGCTGTCGCGGGCACTAGGCCAACCCACACAAGTGAGGTACCATTTTTCTTATAAGACTTTGGGGAACGCAGGGTGGGTAGAAATGTGTAGATCCACGCAGATTCCAAAACTTTTCACCACAAAAATATGGGGAAAATGTGGCTTTCTTACATTTTTTTCAGGTTCGCATGGGATTCTGGGTAACAGAACATGGTGACAGGCAGTCAAATCACCTCATCCTGGATTTCCCTGGGTTTATAGTTTTAAGAAATATATGGGTTTGCTAGGATTCCCTAGGAGCCAGCAGAGCTAGGGTTCAAAAACGACAGCTACACACTTCACAAAAAAAGGGTACATTTTCATTGTGAAAATGTGGTGTTTTCGCGTTGGGTTTTGAGCCCTTTCCTGTCGTGGGCACTATGCCTACCCACACAAGTGAGGTACCATTTTCATCGGGAGACTTAGAATAATTCAGATCTGTAAAGCAACTGTTAATACCTGTTGATTTTTGATGCATTTATGCCTTCCAAAGACATTGTGTAAAAAAGAAGTCATTTTGAAAAATTACCAATAATTGTCATGCTAGTATGAGTATTCCCAATTTGAAAAATGTGCAAATATGTACTGTTTCTATACTCTATAATTTGTACCCATTTCAGAAATACATAGTTGTCTTTCATACAGAATTTTCCATGTATACATTTTCGTACAATAATTGCTATATACCCGGTACATGATAAAAAGCCATTTCAAATTCCAACTCAGTTTTTTACTCTGGGTTCGTCTGCTTCTTGGTGAAACTACAAGTCCTATATATCCCCACAACTAGAAAGATCCAGCGGATGTAACAATATAATGCTTTTAAAGAGCTGTCATAATTACAAGAAGTTGCAGTTGAAAACGTTGACACAAAAGGCTGTTTTTTCAACTAATTTTCAATTTTTCCAATATTTAACTGTTAGTTTCTATAAAGAAACCTTGATGGATCTACACAAATGACACCTTTCTGAATCCAGAATTTTGTCTAATTTTCTAAAATGTATAGCTTTCCAGTATCCATTATTTCTTTCATACTCATTTTTACCATTAACAGGAAGGAGGTTGAAATCACAAAAAATAGGAAAAATAGGCTATGTCCCAGAAAAATGCCAAAACTGTGTAAAAAATGTTGGTTCTCTGACAAAAGACTGTCATTCCCTAAAAGCTGTGAAAATTATGATTTCAGCCCCACAAACCCTTTTTTGATAACATTGGCAGGGAAAACCCAGAGGCTTTCATTTTTAGCCCGTTTTTCCCATTTTTCTGAAAAAAACAAACATTTGACTCTATTTTGGCAAATTTCTGGGACCCCTCCAAGGGAATCTATAAACCCTGGGTACCTTTTGAATCCCCATGATGTTGGAAGAAAAGGATGCAAAATTGGCATGGATACCTTATGTGGTCAAAAAGTTACAGGGGCCTATGCGCACACTACCCCAAATAGCCAAAAAAAAGGCTTAGCACAGGAGGGGAAAACGCCTAGCAGCGAAGGGGTTAATGGAAAGGGGCGACCACTCGGTCCCCCCGAACGTATGGTCGGGTGCCCCGATCCCCCCGGGAAACCATTTTGGGCGGGAGGCGTGTCACGGCTGGTATGCCCGAAGCGGCGTAGCCGGGGCGCGCCTTTTCCCGCCCAAGAGGGGTTGTCCTAGACACCTACACCGTTGGCCACGCCCTGTAGGCGGTCGGAGGAGGGTCCACGCCCTCCCAAAGATGAATAAAAGGAGCAACAACCCAAGGAAGCATCCTCTTGTTCCTGTGCTTGGAAGCTGCACCTCTTCGTTGCACGTGAGCCCGTGACGGAACAAGAGCCAATTTTGACCCACCCACCAGCCCCTGATGACAGCGATTGATATTGCAATAAAGTCGATCAACGTGGATATTATCTCTTTTTCAGGTTGTTTCTAATAAAGTTTGGCCTTTTTTTTTTTGATGTGCAATAAAATGGTTGCTCTTTTAGCATGAACCCAGGCGAGTATTGTAGAAGTAGAGGTTTATACTTGAAATGCCTAGTATAACTGTTTATTTCATTCTCATTAGGTTAAAAAATGTCGTATTTATTTTTTGGTCGGGCGGTAAGGTCATGATCGGTGAGCAGTAATTGGAAGATCCCTAGAGGTGGGACGCCACCCATTATGGATGGGAGCGCCTGGGGGGAGGCGGCCATTGGCCCCTCACACGGGGAGGCGGTACCCTTCTAAGGATGGGACCGCCGAAAGGGAAGGCGGTCAAGGCCCCTCCCTGGGGTGGAGGGGCTACGGGCCCCTCCTTGGAATTTCCCGGGGCCAGGACATCCGCGACGGCGGATGTGAATAGCAGTGTGGGGTGGGAGGGGGGTCTACGCTACCTTCTAGACACCTCACACGAGTCCTCGGACGACCACCAAGATGGCGTCGAGTAAATATGGGGCCCCCGTTAAGACAAGGGAAATTGGAAGTTGGCACAGAGGTACAGTCCTCTGTGTGCCCGCCCCTCACAAGTAAGGGGGGGAGTTCTGGTATTAGGGATCTGACACCGGTTACGACCTTGCCGTTGGCCCGTAATGTTAGGATGTACAATTTGAATTTTGAGAAATGCATTTACAGGATATTTGAGAATCGGCTAGGAGAACCTTTGTATTAGAGATATGTTAAGGTTAGCCAATAAACATCGTAATGTATAAATGAAATTGTACATGATATGAAACTGTTATTTTAATGTTTTCATTTTGTTTCATATTTTAATAAATACAGCCGGGAGGGTAACTCCCTCCCGCCTTCCAAAAGCTCAAGAACTGTTTCCGTCTTCCCATTCTTGGGGATTGTGTTGGGAGGGGGTGACGGGTATCCAGGCCATATGATTCTATACTGTGTTTCAGATGAGTGAGCTTGAGGGCTGCAGTATGTCCCGTTATGTGGTTGTGTAGCAGGGTTTCCGTTCTCCCACAGAACTGTGCACAGAGATCTAGAACCTGGGTGAATTAGGATGACCCAAAACTCACCTTAGTCTCAGAAATCCCCTTACCTAGCTAGCTACAGTGTCTCATTGGTCATAACAAACTCCCAATGACTTAGACAATCCAGAACATGAACTTAGGGTACCTCAGGTATCGTGGAACACATGAACACTCTTTCGTTATATTATCATTTCAAACCAAAACTGGGAGTCAAAGAACACACGTGCAAGTTTGAAAGATTTATTTTTCAATGCAAAGTTCTCAAACGCAGTATCTTATATAATACCAACATACATATTATAAAAATCAGAGTTATCAGCATAGTCACTAATCCATAGTAAGCAAACGGTGATAGCATATTATGATGCAAAAATCTATAGAAATCTGTATCACCTATATTTCGCGCACCCTATTTAGCATACTATATTATATCTAAGAAGGTCTCATTTGGGTTTTTAGCAGGGCGGGCCCATACCTCTAAATGTCAGTAGTAGAAGATCACATCAACAGCTACCAGCTCTCTGCATGCGAAGCATCAAGTGTGTTGATTCATTCCCTGTAACTCTATCTTAAACCCGCGTAGAGCTCAATGTTGGCAACAACATTATTTGTGTTATGTCTAATGTGGTGCGAGGATCAGGCCTTCAGCAACCTTGTGTTAGGTTATTCTTAGAGGGTGCAGTTCTCAGTGTGCAGACAGTTGTACCAAGTGTACCAAGCACAACTGATATCAGAGCAATAACATATTATTCTCAAATAAATCACATCTTTCGTCTAGGTTGAAAGCTACAATAACAATTACGTGTCGTGTGCAAACTGAAGCCGAAGGAAAATATGTTGTTTAAACATTTAATAAACTCATGCTAACTTAACACAATATATAGAAACGCAGTAACCATATGACACCCCCCCAATGATCCGAGGACGGTCAAAAATGAAATAAAAAACCAAGCCAATACTATAAGAAAGGCAAAACATGAAAGCAGAGTTCAACAATATTGAGCCGCGCTAAATGTATGTAGATGTATATAAAAATCAATAATACAAAATATGTATGAATGCCTATAGTGGCCACACAAAAATATAAAAATCTTGAACTTGAGGCCAATTATAAATTCATAGGCCCAGAACACATAAAAGTCGAATGTTCGTAAAAGAAAAGGCACCATTCAGAATTACTAAAAATTCACGTGCCATAATAGTGAAAGTCTCCAAAGCCACTCATGGGTGGATAGAATATGCAAAATAGGCAGCCACAGCTTCCAACATGAAATCACTATCATCATCCGAAAACAGTTCAGCCATCCAATTTAGCAATGGGAAAGAACATACGTGCTCCTCCAACACCGAATCCTCTAGCAACATCAGAGGACAACTCAGTGGGTTCTCGAGAACGCTATGTGCCAGAAAGTCATGCGCCGCTGCGGGTATGTCCCACTGACCCATTAGTCCATGCATCGCTGCCACGGCCATAACCCTTTCGCCAGAACAAACCAACTCGTGAGCAACTACGGGGCTCATCAGCTGATCAAAATCGACGTCAGGAGAAGTCGTTGAGCAGAGACACAAATCAATGGCCCAGTCAAAATCACAGCTCAGGCAATGAAAGACAGGCTGGACACATGTGAAATAGGAAAATCTAAATGATAATCCAAAAGCCGTGCTGAAAGTCGCAAGCGGCAAGGTGCCATAATAATCAAGCATCCGGTTGCGAAACAGTGTCAGAAGGGGCTGAGCGGCTTCTTGCGCAGGATGGGCACCCATGTTTTATAAAGCAAAATATCACCAAAACGCCTGCAGCCAAAGCCAGCAAAACAGGAAATCCGCCAAAACAACTTGCGAATATAGAATGAAAGAACGCAGGGATAATACCAAATACTTTTTCAAACGTAGTCACGAGACCACTGCTAACCAATTTAAAAAAATGTGCGAGTCCAGACGTGGAGGAGGCATTAAAGATTTGATGAACCAGCTCGCAGAAATGAAACGGCAAGTCAGTATTTAAAAGTGCCTGCACCTCTGTGCGTGTGTTAGCTATGTGAAGGACATAAGTTTCACGGGCCGAGCTCAGGGCCACTTCTTTTTGAGACAAAAGGGCTCTTATTCGGCTCAAACCGTTGAACTCCGCTCTCAAGGTTGGGAAGCGCGGCCAGATGGAAACATCTGAATTCCCATGCGTGGGTGGATATAACACATTCTTGCAACACACCACACGTTCTGATACAGTAACCACATAGGCGATACCGACCATTAACCCACAACACTCAACATTCAAAAGTAAATAACTACCGTTAGTCAATAAAGTGAATGTGGGAACTATTGCAGGAACCGGTGTGCCTTTTAAAACACAGGCTAAATTCGGCCGGTCCTGTATACAAGAACCATGCAACTGGATGTGTCTGCATATCAGTGAATGGTCAGGCGACTGTGTGCATTCTTCACCATTCAGATTCATTTCCTGCCCTTCCTTCAGACATCTGTATGTGTATGGTAAAGACCATGTCTCGTGTAGGAAAGCACTGCCTAGTGGTTCATAACGCCCTATAGCAATATATCGCATACAATTTGTAAATTTATACAGAGCAAACAGTAAAGTAATAATACCATGGATAAGCCATGTAGCAGCAGCTGCCTCAGCTACAGAAAAAGGCAAAGATTCTAATTTTTCAATGTGTAACATAGAAAATGATGCATCTCGCATGGAAAGCATGCGCTGCTTGTCAGTTAAATTAAATGGGGCAAATAGTGATGAGACGTTCATGTAACTCCAAGGCACTCGACCAGCTTTCAGAGTCTGTAGTGTCCAAGCAAACTGCATAACAGAACGCAATTGATTTTGACCATGATATAATACGGACACTTCATCATACACAATGTCAACAACAGAAGAGACAATATTGTTCAACGTGTAAATTCGGGAAGAAAGCATGTTAATACTGTTATCGACAACTGCAAGTACTTTTTCCAAATTTGCTTGGTCAATTGCCCTTAGGCGCTTAGCAGTAAGCATGGGCGGAAAATCCGTTTCGCTCGCGGATTTTGCGGATTTTCGGTAAATTCGCAATCCGCGAGATTCGCGAATCTCCCGCAAAATCCGCAAATCCGCGAGCAGCGGATTTTGCTCGCACTGTTCGCGTGAGTTCGTGGCTTCCCAGTACAACTTTGCGCCCCGCGAATAAGCGCTAAATTGCAGAAATACGATTTTAGCAAAACTGAAAATACTTACCAGGTTCAAAAGTTCAGGCTCATCATTAGTAGCCATTTCCTGTAGTGCTTCCTGAGGGGCCCCTCCAGAGTTCAGTTGCCAGTTGCAACTATTATGTGACCCTGCTCTGAACCTCAGAATAGTTACACATATGCCACAAAGGTCCTGAATTACAGCTAAGGGAGACAAGCAGGAGCCAGGCTGGAAGTTCAAATCCATTAATCAGCCCCTAATTCATTATTGTCAGTTGGGGCAGGGCAGGTGTTGTAACTAATTTTGCAACAATGAAAGCACTTAGCAAGTGCAAAAGATCACTAATCAGGAAGCACTAAGGAAGCAGGTGCCAGCTAAAAAAATATTCTGTGACACATTAAACAGCCCCAAATTAATTCAGGTCACTTGAGGCAGGGAAGGTGTGCTTGCGTTGCCACAATAATGTACACTGACTGGACAACCAGAGGGTGCTGTGATGAAACAGAGGGTGGCATGGGTGGGCCAGAGGGTGGCATGAGTAGTCAGAGAGTGGCAGTGGTGACAGAGAGTGGCAGTGATGAAGAAGAGTGTCCCAAACAGGCTGGACACGTAGAAACAACAAGTTCGCGAAACTTGCGACCCGACAGGTAAGTTCGCGTTTTGCGAAATTGTACAAAATCCTCGCGCACTGGCAGAAACCCGCGCGAACACACACAAAAAAAAAACGCAAATTCCCGAGAATTCGCGGATTTTGCGGATTGCGAGTTCGCAAATCCGCAAAATTCGCGAACGCGAGATTCGCAAAATTCACCCATGCTTACTTAGCAGCCTCAATTTGAGAAACTTTCCAAATTTCATTGTAAACTGCATAAATCCACCGTTTAGATCTACCCTTAGCCGGGCCTTTTATAAAATCATTTAAATCCACATTTTCAGTTAACTGAGACAGATGTAGTAACTGCAGCTAACGTGGAATGTTGTAACCAATTCTGACATAGTTTCCCCACAAAGTAAGTGGTGACAGTATAATCAGTTTCAAAACGGGGATCTGGTCTGACTTGTTGTGAACCCTTCAGCCAACCCCAGAAAGCGACGTTGGCAAGAATCAGCACTTCTTTGCCACAACAGCCAACCCTTTGGATCCAAACTGGACACATTAAAGGACGAATTGTGTAATAGACAAATCAGAAAAATTACCCCAACCTGAATATTCTTCTAATTCGGGGATAATTGGTGTATTTAATTTTTTAGAAGTAGCCAATCCAAAGCATGTTGTTTGGGAAATAGTAGAATTTAGAAACAACATGTGATTCGGGATATGACATGCACGGTGCAAAGCCTCAGTGCCTTGTACCTGCCAATCTTTGGTACCCCAAACCGATTTAAGGTCAATTATTCCCTTCCAGAACTCGTAGCCATCTACAGCCAACTTGTCTAGAAAGGACCTCGAATACAGCAACTTTTTATCGGTAAGTCTAACTTTGGACATGGACTTTTGTGTCATTCTGAAGTAAAATGACTCAGGATTCGATTGATTAAAATCTGTAAAATAACTGTACTTTTTCAGAAATGTACTAGAGCTTCCTATTAATGGAGCTGGGCAGTGTTCCCACTGCGTGTAATTCACAGCAACCCTCCTGGAATTCGTCTTATGGAGAAAATGATCACCATAATGTTGGAAGCAAAACAAATCACCATAATTAACAGAATCTAAATATAAGTCTTCAGCATCAAAAGCCGCATAATATTTTAAATCTGAGAATAATGCTTCTACGGCTGGATATCCCAATCATCAGAACGTATATTTTGTTTAATCACATCCCCCATGTTTACTCTAAGCACATTCGGAACATTAATCACTTCAGTGGGGCCATGTATTTGAAATCTAACCGCATCCCACACAATCCCATCAAGGACAGGCCAAGCAGTAATGTTGACTGTATTCAATTCTCGTTTCAGTCTGTGTGCTGAATGTGAGGAGGAAAGAGGGGCCAATGTTCCATTAAGGTACCGAATTCCTGTTCTTTCTTTGACATAATGACCATCGATCAGGCGGAAAAAATAAACCACAAAACCAATTGACATAAAAAGATAAAATGAAAATAGAATCAACCAAATGTATGTCCAAGGGGGAATTAAATTTTTTTTTTTAAACAATGTGGCATATTTCGCAATAGTTGAGGGTTTCTTTGAAAGTTCCGAAACAGAGTCAAAAGAGAATCTGGTCTGTTCTGCCAAACAAGTCTGCAAATCAGGCATTGATAAATCAGCAGGATAGGTGTAGTTCAGCTCATCAATGTTAGTAACAGGAATAGTATTTAATAAAGGACTGGAAATAGCAGGCATCTCGAGGGACACCTCCGGTTCTGCACCAGAAGTAATAGCCAGCAAAGAGTGCCTCACCATGGAAGGACAGGATACAGCCGGTGTCATGCTATGAAGAATCGGCCACCCTGTGTGTCTTGATATTGTCAATTGAGATAAATCTGTTTTCCTTACGACCTGGAAGTGGTGGTAAAATGACTGTTCTTGTGCCCTTCACTCCAAGAACTCGAACCGGTGCACGATATGAGGGACCAAACTCTTTCTTGTTATCGATCTTCTCGCGAACCAGTTCTCCAACTTGGGGTAGCCAGCCAACTACCGGGATCTGCAACGCATCATCCGATGTGGAGGGCAAATGTTCCTTAGCTAGACTGTCTCTAGTCTTTTGTAGATCCTGTAAAACATTGCAATGTTCATCTACGTCAAAGGCCGTGGCCTGGGCCTTGCAGTCTAGCCCGTCGAGGTCAGGTACATACATCTTGATACCAAAGAGCATTTTGTACGGGGTCCGCCCACCCAGAGACCTTCTAGGGAGATTATTAAGCGCACGCTGCACGCCATTGAGGTGGGCCAACCAGTTTCTGCCAGTGCCTATAACTCGAGCTGTCAAAGATTGCTTTAAGTCACGGTTCATTCGTTCCACTACACTATTACCCTCGGGTCTGTATGGACTCGAAAACTTGACTTGGACCCCCAACGAAACCATAGCATCCTTATACGCCTTAGAGGCGAAAGCCGGACCCTGATCCGAATGGAAGGTACCACAGGCAAAAATCCCTATAAAGACTCGCAAATCCTTGATGACAGTCCGTGAATCAGCGCTCCGATGTGGCCATACCCACACAAAGCGTGTGCATGAATCAACAGCTACCAAGATGTACTTGTATGCAGTATCAGAAGAAAATGGACCGCAGTGATCCAAATAAACGCAACCAAGCGGTTTATTAGAGACATACAACTGTGTCTGAGGCGGACGCTCAGCAGTTGAAGGCTTAATCTGCTGGCAAACGTCACATTGAAGGACATAATCGCGCGTCTGTTTGTACAGTCCCCGCCACCAGAACCTCTGTTGTAGCTGAGTTACAGTGGCTGAGACGCCCGCATGCGCAGACGCCACACCTTCATGAGCCGCTGCAATCAAAGCAGCCCTGCGATCCGAGTTGGGAACTAGACGTTCGCCAACATCAGGAATTTTCACATAAGGAACCTTATCGGGACTTAAGTGGTATGTGTATTTAGAAGGGAACCCCGCAGGATATTTACCTCCCTTCTCGGTGGCAGCAACAGCTGCCAAGATGTCATCATCTATCTTGCTTTTGGACCTCGTGACTGCCGCAACTAAGTATTTTGATACCGCTGACTTCGCTGCTTCATCAGCAAGCGAATTACCAACAGCGTGGACCCCCCACGCGCTAATGGCCAAGAGTATGAATCACAAACACGAGTGGCAACTTCTCTTTAAGTTCTGCCACTCGGACCCAGATCATTTTATGTTTTATTGTGCTACCTTTGGAATCACGAAATTCATTCTGAATCCAAAACAACAAGTTTTCATTGTAAGACTGGACACAGTAGTAAGAGTCACTTACGATCAAAGTCGTCACACTAGGATCTGCGTACTCCAATGCAAGCATCAGAGCACGAAGCTCTGCTAATTGTGCGGTGCAGTCCCCAAGCGTCTGCGTGTGCATGACACTGGACTTGAATTCATCGTTCACCATGGCACCGACCACAATGGTGCATGCGGAAACGTAGGCATGTTTAGAGCCATGCGCAACCTGCGCCGAACCATCAGTGTAAATGATGCAATGGAAATCCTCCAACGGCCGTATTGCTAAAGGAGCAGGATGAACAAATTCATACTGTAAATACTCCTGTGAACGTAAAGTGGCGTCAAAAATAAACGTGACATCCTGGGATGTCAAGGATGCAGCCCACTGAATCCACCTAGGGTGCAAAGCTTTGGAATTTGGTACACTGGCTTTCGTAACTGCCTCCAAGGCAGGACACGGGGTAACAATCAACATGCGTTTTCCTTGTGACAGGGCACGTTCCTTAAGAATTGCCATCTGTACAGCCGTTAAAACTTTCTCCACAGTGGAAAAACGCAGTTCAGCCGAAGTGTACAAGTGTGACTTGTAAGCAATAGGTACTGTATCCCCTTCATTAAAAGTCAGGTACGTGAAACCCACCGCCCCAGGGATAATTCTTATCACCAGGTTGGTCTGGTTATCACGAGTCTGTAAGTATTCAGAAGTGAGCAAATCAGCCTGCAAAGACTGCAGAATGGCTGAATGCTCAGGCAGCCAGCATGATTTGGAAAAAGATGGTTGTATCAAAGAATACAAAGGCTTGATACACTGGGCATATTCCGGAATGTAAGTCCTCCTAAAATTCAAAAAGCCCAGTAAAGATTGTAATTTTTTCAGTGTTGTCGGAGAACGCAACTGTGTGCATTTCTCCAGGAAGTGAGGTGCCAACCCCTTTCCCTCGTTGTTTAGCTCGTAGCCTAGAAACAACACTGTGTACTATGCAATGTGCGATTTTGCAAAGTTAAACTTGTAACCTATGTCTGCAAAGTTACAAATTATGCTATTAACTCGACACAGATGCTCCCAAAGATCGTTGTCTGTGAGATAAATGTCATCCACATACGAACAAGCAACTGGGTCGATTCCCTCCAAAAGAGAGACTATGCGGGCGGAGAATACTCCAGGACTATTCTTATAGCCCATCGGGAGACGCCGAAACATTTTTTGCACACCGCCGCAAGTAAAGCTGGTCCATTGGGAACTTAGACCATCTAATCTATGGGCATAAAAACCATTGGAAATGTCAAGCGTGGTTTTGAACCGTTTACCCTCAAGACTATTCACTAAAGCAGAGCCGTGAGTATTCTGAACTGCACAGTTACGGCAATGCGAGTTTAAATGCCTATAATCCAAAACCAAACGATATGAGCCGTCCGGTTTGTTCACAGTAAAAAGGGGGTTATTCATTGGTGACACACACGTTTCAATTACACCTTGATATTCCAATTGTTCAAGGATAGCCGCGACTGAAGCTTTGGCTTCACGCCGTATGGGATATTGAGGTTGAGGCTGAGGCTGAGACCGTAAAGGAATCTCGTGGCTTGGAGACAATTTATCCCAGCCACACTGATTGCGGTACACAGCCGGCGCAAGCGCCAGAGCCCACTCTTCTGCAAAATGCAGCACTTCCACTCTCGATACAGTATGCGCGAAACTGGGGAGGATCACCTCCTCCCCTCACGGAGCTGCGAGATCAAAAGGTGGGGGCCAGTCAGCCTCCGAAAGCAAAATGTCATACGTAGACGAAAGATTTTCCCAAAATACCCCTTTTACAGTTCGCTGCATGTCACCTTCGATTAACAGGACAATTTCAAAAAGACGTTCAGGGGGAGCAACATGCGTATCAGCCGTTTCAATTACAACATAAGTGTCAGTCGCTGTCACCTTCAACAGTGGACGGAGGGCCTCTCTCACTATGGTAATCTCCGCCGCGCTGTCCAGCAAGGTCAGACCCCACATCAGATTCCGAAGCCGCGTTCTCACTATCTGGGGCATATTGATGCGCTGTCAAGGCGGCGACTTTCTTCGTGGCAAACTGTGGTCTCTTGGGCGTAGTGCCTTCCTGCTGATCTCCACCATTACGCGGCGGGGCTGACCACGTCCTTGCTGGCCACCCCGGCCCCTGCTGCCCCCTCCACCACCGGTTGACGGAGCCGATGAGTCCTGAAAGGAACAAGGAGAGTGTTGGTCAGAAGCCTGAAACCTTTCAGGTGATTTAATCATCGCGTGATCGCGCAAATCATAAACTCGATCCGACTGCGCAGGCAACTGAGACGCAGGAGTAGAAACCTGTGTTTGTTGTTGTTGTTGCTTACCCTGATTCTGCTTTTTAGGCCAATTTTGTTTCTTGGACTTAGGTTGACCACTAGTATCCGAAGACTGACCCCGGGGCTGCTTTTTCTCTTTATCAGAAAAAGTCTTAAGACCCTTTGCATTGCGGCCAACCGTTTTATAAGCCGCCACAATTATCCTTGCTAACTGACGGGGTTTCTCGGCCTCGGGAATTAACGCTAAAGCGTTAGCCACCTGAAAGTTCACTGCATCCCCCTTGACATTCGCATGGATCAGATCGCAAACTATATAAAAGGTGCCACACAGGCGCATACCCAACTCAACCGCCGACTCCGGTCCGTGATCATCTTGAACACGTTTAAGGACCGCAGACAGGTTGGTCACAGACGGGGTGCCATAGCACCTCGAATAGACCGCTGCAAAAGTCTTACCCCAGGTCTCACAGTCAACAAGTTCAGGGGCCAAATCTTTCGGTAAACTGAGTGTAAGAATCCGGTGTTTTTCACCAGAATTCGTATTAGGAAACACAGCTTCCAGCTGGTCGAATTTCTCGGCAAGCCAGAAAGGAAAATCATCCTTATCCTGGGGCTTCTTGCCCATTACGGAATTCACCACGACAGGACTGATTTTCAAACCAGCCTGTTCTGCTCGAAGCTGCGCACCCCTAGGGGCCGCGTCCTGAACATTACGGCTTGTGTAATGAACAAGCGCTCTAATCACTGACACTGCGACTTCATGAAGCCGCCGCAGATCAGCCACGTTACAAGTGGCGCGATTAGGGTGAGGAGTGAATCCAGCCAAAGCGGGCCAATTAGTGCCCGGAATGGACAAAGGACCCAACCTCGGAGCGTTTAAAGCGTGTGGTAGGGCGCCACCAAACCAAACTCCATGCTGCCAAGCATCAATAGGAACCTCCAGTGCCCTGTACGGAGCATACGCCACCGGTACAGCTGAGGCAGTGTACGAGTGGAACACCCCAGAATTAGCGTCCACCGCCGGAAAAGTCACCCACGAATAAAAGAGTTTGTACGGGTAAGCGTGTTCCGCACTCACTACCAGAACGACTGCCAAGCCTTCCACAGGAACATTAAAAGCCCGCAAGTGGTCACGCACCGCAATGCGACTATGCTGCGGGATGTTCACGGCTTGTGCCATGTCAGCACAGGAAAATGAAAAAACAAAGATTACTTTGTAGCACAACTGGGTAGTAATTCAAGGAAACCGTTTTTAGATAGATTCAAGCTTGAAAAGATCTATTTCAAAAATAGGTAGGTTTTACCGGCACTGCCGTTTACTGGAAACGGGAATGAAGGGTGTTAAGGATTGAATGATATACTACTCGAGTGTCATGATATAAGGCCAACAACGTATGGGCGCCATGTAGCAGGGTTTCCGTTCTCCCACAGAACTGTGCACAGAGATCTAGAACCTGGGTGAATTAGGATGACCCAAAACTCACCTTAGTATCAGAAATCCCCTTACCTAGCTAGCTACAGTGTCTCATTGGTCATAACAAACTCCCAATGACTTAGACAATCCAGAACATTAACTTAGGGTACCTCAGGTATCGTGGAACACATGAACACTCTTTCGTTATATTATCATTTCAAACCAAAACTGGGAGTCAAAGAACACACGTGCAAGTTTAAAAGATTTATTTTTCAATGCAAAGTTCTCAAACGCAGTATCTTATATAATGCCAACATACATATTATAAAAATCAGAGTTATCAGCATAGTTACTAATCCAAAGTAAGCAAACGGTGATAGCATATTATGATGCAAAAAATCTATAGAAATCTGTATCACCTATATTTCGCGCACCCTATTTAGCATACTATATTATATCTAAGAAGGTCTCATTTGGGTTTTTAGCAGGGCGGGCCCATGCCTCTAAATGTCAGTAGTACCAGCTCTCTACATGCGAAGCATCAAGTGTGTTGATTCATTCCCTGTAACTCTATCTTAAACCTGCGTAGAGCCCAATGTTGGCAGCAACATTATTTGTGTTATGTCTAATGTGGTGCGAGGATCAGGCCTTCAGCAACCTTGTGTTAGGTTATTCTTAGAGGGTGCAGTTCTCAGTGTGCAGACAGTTGTACCAAGTGTACCAAGCACAACTGATATCAGAGCAATAACATATTATTCTCAAATAAATCACATCTTTCGTCTAGGTTGAAAGCTACAATAACAATTAGGTGTCGTGTGCAAACTGAAGCTGAAGGAAAATATGTTGTTTAAACATTTAATAAACTCATGCTAACTTAACACAATATATAGAAACGCAGTAACCATATGACAGTTGGAGACACACCAGTGGTGGAAAGGTGAGCTGTGAGGGTTTTGTCTCCAGTGTCGCCACTCCCTATCCCTCTCCATCTCTTCCTTTCTCTCTCTCACACTCTTTCTCTCTCTCTTCCTTTCTCTCTCATGCTTTCTCTCTCTCTTCCTCTCTCTCTCACTATTTCTCTCTCTCTTCCTCTCTCTCACTCTTTCTCTCTCTCCCTCTTCTTTGGTGGGGCATGCTGCACGATCTTATCTTGCTTTTTGTCTTGCAGGCTGTGATTCAGAGCTGTGATTCAGAGCTGACCCAAAGAGCTATCTTTGGGTCATTTTCGGACTTTGTCCTGGAGTCAGACGCCAGCCTTCATGGATGGGGAGCTCGTCTTCTCGACCAAGACACAGGCGGCATCTGGTCTCATTCCGAGTCCTCCAATCATATAAACTTTTTAGAGCTGACTGCTGGCCGTTATGCCCTAATGAGTTTCAAACACTCTCTTCAGGGCAGATCCGTTGTTCTGAAGGTGGACAACATCTCTGCAGTCTCTTATATCAACCATCTTGGAGGGACGAGGTCAGCAGACCTCTCCGATTTGGCCAGGAAACCATGGATGTTCCGTTTAGAACACAAAATTTCTTTGAGGGCAGAATATCTCCCCGGAAAATCCAACTTTTCCGCGGATTGGAACTCGAGATTCCTTCAAGATTTTAGCGATTGGAAACTCGACGTGAACATTTCCAATTCTCTTTTCTTTTTTGGGGTCCATTCGATGTGGACCATTTTGCCAGCAGATTGACTTTCCAACTTCCCCGGTATTTCAGCTGGATGCCAGACCCGGGTGCTCTTGCAGTGAAGCCTTCCTCCAGTCATGGTCCCTTTTTCACCCTTACGCCTTTCCTCCCTTTGCCATGATTCAGAGGGTTCTTCAAAAAGTGAGACAAGATCAGTGCTCCCTGGTCCTGATAACTCCTTTCTGGCCCTCTCAGGCGTGGTTCCCCACAACTTTAGAACTTTCATGCGATATTCCCTTCCTGATTCCTGCAATGAAAGGTCTGGTTCTAAACGCAAACGGAGAAGATCACCACCTAGTTCTTTCAGGGAATTTGAACCTTTTTGCCTGGAAAGTGTCAGGCAATCTAACGAGTTGTCTGGACTTTCATCATCAGCTCTCACTCTCCTCGGAGAGTCCTGGGCACCAGGGACTCACTACAGATATAATAACATCTGGAGAAAATGGTTTCGTTGGTGCATGGAGAGGAACTTGGATCCTGTGGAGGCTCCTATCATCTATATAGTTAACTTTCTTGTTGAACTTTTCGACAATGGCCTCTCCTATAGATTGATTAATTGCTATAGATCAGCCATCTCCGCAGGACATTCTCTTGTCAACGGTAAGATGGTAGGTAAGAATGTTATTATTTGTAGAGTCTTAAAGAGTATTAGGCTAAGGAGACCTCCTAGACCTAAATACCAATCTCTGTGGGACGTTAAACGTATGCTTGACCTTTTTTGCTCATGGCCTGATAATTCTCTTCTTAACAGGAAATGTCTTTCCATTAAACTTGCTTCCCTTTTATGTTTAATTTCCTGTCGTAGAGTATCTGATGTTAAATCTCTAGATATTTCTAATAGATGTTATGACATGTTTGGTGTTAAGATTGAAATCCTTAGGAGAACTAAAACCATGTCAGACTCTATTTTTTACCCTCGTTTTGACTACTGCAAAAAACTTTGTGTTGTTGATTGTATGAAAGAATACAATTCCAGAATGAAAGATATTTGCCCTCCTGATGCCAATCATCTTCTGATTTCTTTTGTTAAGCCTTTTAAACCTATCTCATCCTGTTCTATTGCCAGATGGGTTAAGTTAACTATGAGCTTTGCTGGTATTGACCTTTCCAAATTTCAAGCTCATTCCCTCAGAGGTGCTATGGCTAGCAAGTCCTTCTGGTCTGGTGGTAAGTTTGATGCTATCCCTAAAGCTGCTGATTGGTCCAATGCCTCTACATTTGCTCATCATTATTGTAAATCTATTGAACATATGTCCGGCGTTGTTCTTCAAGGTTACCAACATGCATACATGTGATTCTCCTATTAACATGACCAGAGAATCTGGATTTCATTAAAGACACGGAGGCTAACATCATCCCACCCGTCCCTCTCTTGGACAGAGTACTTATTTACTGATATTGTCATGATTTTTTGAATATTTATTTTGTTGTTTACAATATGCACTTTTTTTTGCAAAAGAGTATTTCTAATGTTTCACTTTCTTTTCAGATAACTCGTCATAACGGATTTTCCTTGTCTTCATTTTGTTTCCCTTCTTCTTCACTCTCCAGCCCAAGTTTCATCTTGAAGTTCCTGTTTATCTCCTTGCTTCAGTACATTTAAAAGAGGCAGCTTTGTTGTTGCTCATAGTTTATATGGTTGTTATGCTGTCATTACATTCTAATTCTTCTTTTATGATGTAAGCAGCTGCTTGTGAGTTGCATTAAATTAATGCATAATGTTAGCCTCCGTGTCTTTAATGAAATCCAGATTCTCTGGTGATGTTAATAGGAGAAACGCAATTGTCGAGGGATGACACTTCATGGCTGTATCTACATGTATTTGTAGTTTTTCTTTCAATACAATGTTTTATATGTAAATCCATAGATGACTGTGATTCTCATTTGTCCAACCTCACATGCCTCTTGATTGTTATAATTGTGCGACATTAGCTGATTTGTTACGTTCCAGATTTCAGAAGTTTGCTGTCACATTTGTTTGGTGGGCAGGCAGCGGGGATGGTGACAAGGGGGGGTGTCGGGGCACTGTTGGGTGTCCAAGCTGCATGTTTGTTGGCTCCATGGCATCTGTTGTCATTCAGGCGTGGCTGTGAGCTGGCTTCCCTTTCATGTTGGAGGGTGCAGTCTGACTTTACACCAGGTCAGATCAGGTTTAAACTTCCTGGTGCTAACGCACCTTATTGTCTGTTTTGTGTTCTCTTTGCCGGTTATTGAGAATGTTGCGAAGTGTTGTTTTAGCTGCTGTTTGCTCATTAGTGATATTTGCTTGGGTCATCCGTGACAATTTTTTTTAGGCTGCTCTTGCTGGTAAACTGGTGATGTGGGCAGTTTGCACCAGCTTGTGAATGGTGCGTTAAACTTATCACCATTTTGGCTGCGATAAAGTGCTGTTAACACAGTGATGTGTCCTTCAGAATATGCCCCTCTGTGTTTTAAAGACCTGAGAATTACTCGGGTGCCACACTGGGAGCTGTGCACCCAGTGTGTTCACACTAGGGGGCCGCGCTGAGAGCCACACACCCTCCGTATTCACACTAGGGGGCCGTGCTGAGAGACGCACACCCTTCGTGTTCACACTAGAGTGCCACGCTAGGGTTGCTTCCCCAAACCTTTTTGGGAAAAAAAATGTTCACTTTCATTAATTTACTTTCGCCTCAGGGACCCCATTGCCGAGGCATGCCCACATCTACATAATTTTATTTGATTTTTTTTAAAGGGGAGGAGGGCCATGTGGCCCCCGTCCCTAGCCATTTCTGGCCCCGGGGACCCCATCCCCGGGGCTTGGACCCTCTGTTGGGGGAACCCAAATGCCCCCATGGTCCCTCCGGCTCCCTGCCTCCTGCGGGAGCTGGCATTGCTTTTGGGCAATGGGAGCTACTAACATGCAGCTTCCCTTGCCCAGAAGCAATTCTCCTTTCCTTTATTGAAGCGAGAGGAGGTTTTCCTCCTCTTGAAGCAAACCAGGGTTTGCTATCACAGGGTGGAAGCCATGCTCCCGCCCTGTCATAGCAAACGTCAATGTCCCGGGGTGGACATCCAGGGACAATGCAGGAGCCGGCCCTTGAGGGTTACGGTCCCCAGGGCCATCAAGTGCTCCAGGAGGAGGGCCACGTGGCCCCCGTCCCTCTATTTTCAAAGCCCCGGGGTGGTGGTGGTCTCCGAGGAGGTGGCAGTATAATTATAGGATTTCCCCCAAGACCTGGCCCACCTGGGGGCTCATTTAAATGAAGTGGGGGAGCCCTGATTCATTTTTTAAAAACGTTTTCATCCGGTTTCGCGCACCCAGCATGCATTCAGACGTTTTAAAAGGGACCCCCCCGAGTACGCCTAGGGGGTCAGGGTGTTTCTACCATGCCCCCTAGGTTCTAACTATAACTACCTACTGGCGACCGCCAGTAGACAATATATATATTCACTGAAAAAACCATAGAGATGTCACCAGTGATGTCATTAGTGATGTCACTGAGCATGTCATGAGTGATGTAATATGTGACGTCATCAGCAGTTTATTGCGGATGCGTGAGTTATAGTTAGGTCAACTAACTATAACGGGCGAATATCTCTGGTTTTATATGAGTCAAATGTCCAACTAACTATAATGTCGCTGAAACCTATGGTTTTTTAGTGACTTTCAAAGGTTTTTTAAATGATAATTCCTAACTATAACGTCTGTAAAACCTATGGTTTTTTCAGTGAATTTCGAAGGTTTTTTAAATGTTAATTTCATATTTTAATATTTATAGAACCTATATTTTTTCAAATTTTTTTAATAATATTTTGGAACTCTATTATCCTTTTTTTTACTTTAAAAATTGTGTAATGTTTTATATCTTCAAAAAAAAATTTATATTATTTTTTGGGGGGAGAAAACTAGAGTCTCGTACCGTAACTCGTAAATGATGCGCATTTCGTATCCGACGGGTTTGTGGCACCGCTTCACAACATATATGTATGAGGTCGCGCCAGCTGCTACTTTGGTATGCAATGGGTACGCAGTACCAAGCTGCATATTACGTCATGTACGTATGGGGTCGCGCCCGCTGTGCGTTGCGCATGCGACGAGTGCACGCTGCAAGGCCCTGTGTTACATCATAGACATATGGTGTAGCCCCGGGTACGCCATTCCTTCATTTTTTTTATGTCTCAAACTATATCTAAATAACTTTAAAGTGTATATGAGAGCAAGAGATAATCTAAAATATTTATAACATTTATATATTTCTAACTAATAAACTTATATTATGGTAAATATATTTTCTCAAAATCGCGTCGGGTGCGGTCTCCCTGCGCGCTGGGTGCACCCCATCATGTGACCTTAAAAAAAATGCATTTGATCAGTTCATAACATTTCCCATTGTAGCAGTTGGAGAACGTCACCCATTTTAGTCATTCTCTCTATAGCATTTGATGAGACACACCTCTTCTGCTTAGAGAGCTTTTTTGAGAACTTTATGCAATGTACACATATCTTACATTACACACAACATGCAACCATCATCTTCATCAATATTCATGGTCTGTAAAGTAGCCTTCAACCTGTGATAGCCATGCACCTAAAAGTTACATAACCAAGGTTTTCCCCACTGCCAGAGGTAACATGGTTGCATAAGCTGTCCACAGCACAATGTAATGTGGTATGGCCCATGGACAGTATCATGCATAGATAATGAACACACAAACACAGATAGATATTGGAAGTGGGTACGGGCATGTGCGCTCGACTCCTTTTTATTACCAGGATCACATATCCAGTGACGTCCGTGCTGAATGCGTGTGGGGTGAGTGTAAACCAGCCCTAAGGGAATGGTTGCTGCTAGCATCAACTACAACAGTAATCATTGGATCACACACAGATATTCAATCATAAAAGGGTAAATAGTTTGTGCTGCAGTAAGGTAGGGACAGTAGATGTGAAATAATACAGAAACAATTATATCGTAAAAGAAACACAACTTGTGGTATACTGAGACACAGGCAATAGATCTGAAATAATACACAAAAATATTGTATCATAAAGGGTCCATCCGTTCTAGTGCACTCATATAGCCACATCAAAAGCATTCAGCATGTGCACAGCCAGCGATGATGCGTGCTGCGGGCGGACATGTTGCCATCAACATTGCATCATCTGCAATTGCGACTCGATCTGAATTGTGAACATTGCTGTCGGCAGTGTAGGCCAGAGAGAGTGGTCAGAGAGGGCCCACAGCCACTTAATGTAGTCTTGAACTGCCCAGTTTGTAATACACGAAGCAACAAAAAGCATGTGCGAGGCCTGCGATGATCCATATGCATGGTGCAGACAGTGCGCACTGGAGCAATGTCTTTTGCCTACAGTACTGCTTCATCTACAATAGCGACTTGATCTGAATTGTGAACACTGCTGTCTGCAGTGTAAATTGAAAGCAGTAGTCACACAGACATCCATGAATACTTTTTCTCACTTCTTCTTCACAAAATGCAACAACATAAATTACAGAAAACTCTGCAATAATTAAATCAAAGCAATTCGAATTGCTATCTCTGCTGTCCACAGTGTACACTGTAATTCAGTGTTCTTTTCTACTACCAAGAAGAATTTGGTCTTTGTACAAAACCTATAACTCATCTAAAAAAATAGACATTGTAGTTACTTGACTACTGGATTCTGTAATTAAACAATCACCACTCAGTCTGAAATGTGAGCCCTGCTGACCGCAGTGTAGGCCAGAGGCAGTGGTCATTAACGCCTCACAGCCATGTGCCGTTGGATTCGATAGCACAGAGTTGGTTGAACCTGATCGGAGGGGGTACACAGAAATCATCAAAGACTTTAACTTCTTTCATCCTCAATCTTAGAATCAAGACCCCGTTTCACTGTTCAGACCTGCTGTACCGCGGTGTACTCCACCGACTGCTATCAACCAAGCACATTAATCATGTGCAGCAGTTAGCTACGGAAGCACAGAGTCTGATGCACCTCAGCTGAGGGATGTGTGTGAAAATCAAGCAGCAGGTAATATTGGACATCGTCCATTGTGAGATCAAGACGCCGTTCTACTGTTGGGACCTAGAGTTGGTTGCACATGGTGGAAGGGAGTACCTTCATCTCCACTCTCAGATGCAGTTTTAACATCGTCCATTGTGGGATCAAGACACCGTTCCACTGTTTTTTTCTCTCGTTTTTTTTAGTCCTCATCTCACCATATAGCTTCTGCAAATATAAGCAAAAACCATCCTTCCAACCTAGGTGCCCCAGGCTTCTGCTACTGCATTGGCTGTAGGCCTAGCCAGGCCAGCTTCTTCGTATGAAGCTTGGTGTAATCATTGGACTTAGGGGCGTTGAATCAGTCTAATTTCTCTGCCCCATACTAAGAGCTGTGAGTGACCAGGTGTTAAAACTATTATCGTTCAAATGTCCCAAGTCCAAGCTGGCCAGACCCAATGAAGCCCTCAGCCAGTTCTCATATAGCAGGGGCCGTGGATACTTCAACTATTTGCAGATCTCCTTCCGAGCAATAAGAATCAAATGCAAAAGCAATCCTTTTTGTATTACCAATAGTGAGTTCACCAGATCGTTATTGATGACAAATATTACTATAGATAGATTCAAATTGATCTTAACTTTAGGAATGGCACCAAGTGTGCGTTCCACATTCTGC